>NC_088931.1:37797500-37807500 GCF_038396675.1 Hydra vulgaris
AAAGCCAGTTCTTTATTGTTCAAAAATTGAAGTTCCCCAGTCTTTTTTGTCAACCAATTGTTTCGTATAGATTCTAGTAGATGCACATAATCATACAATAAATATATACCTGATGTTGTTAACCATGGTTTACTATCAACTGTTTTAAACATTCCAAAAAATCTTTGATTTACTTGGTTACCATCAGTAATTATTACCAGTGTCTTACTATTTTCGATATTATTTATTGTATAGACAATTTGTTGACATTGAGCAAACTGAAATTCAGAGGAAAGATTTGCAACAGGTTGAGCTCTACATATAAATTCTGGACCTCCAAAAAGACATTTAATCATAAATGATAAAATTGTTTTAGCTAACTTTTCAGGGTAGTTTACTGCTTGACCAAACAAAGCACCTCTTTGGTAAAGCAATGAAGCTTTGACATAGACCTCATCAATTAGTAGTATGGAAATTCTTTTTAATGGATTTAAATTCATAAAAATACTATTTATGAAACTTAGGTCCTCCATTGAGCTTATTTTTGAAGTCAATCGTGTTAAAGTCCTTATACTTGGCAACTTGTAGTCAATACACAAACAATCATATAAACTTCGTTGTAGTTGTAATTGATATTGTAGTTGAAGTTGAGATAGTCCGACTTGCACAGAGATACACAGCATTTCAAAGGCATTTTTTAAGGTATTTAAAAAAACTAATCGTTAGTTTGACAATATTATTACCTTACAATGTTAACGCCTTGAAACTTACAACGTTATCGTCTTGAAGTTGCGCTATCTAATTTATAAACCAATCAAATTTTAAAGATTTATTAAAAAAGCGCAAACACAAACTTTCGTCTAATGTTAAAAGATGAAAATGTAAACACAGTATTAGGAATTGGCCTTCAGTTTAACAAATTTGTTGCGCGATGTCAAGACCTGTTATTATAGAAGGCCGCGGTCACACATAATATAATATTCTGAAACTAATAAACAAACATCTAAAAGTCTATAAGTAAATTTATTCTTTGATCATTGCCTTTATATCCTATCTTATTTTCATATCATAATCTATTATGGTATTATTTATATAACATATCACAACAATATTATTAAATTTGTGATGTTCAAATATCATATGAACATTCTCTAACATGTTCATATGATATTTGAATATAGTTCTTGAGTATATTATCTGCAAACAATTGACTGATGCAAGTTTAAATGTTGTCAAAAACCAAGCATGCATGCATGGGACACTGCAGTGTCCCACAAAGAAATGCTGGTTTGAAAGTCAAATTTTCTTTATTAAAAAAAAATATTAAAATAGGGAGAAGGTTTCCGTAATTTTTTTTAGGCTCCAAAACTTTTAACTTTATATATAATAAGGTTCATAAAACTAAGGGACTTACGAAGTAAATTGAGGAACAAAAACAGGATATTTACAGAAACTTTTCAATTTTTAATCTGGAGTACTAGTGTAATTGGGAATTAAGTCTCTGGGTCCAGTATTCAAAGTAATATGATCTAAAGTAATATATAAATTAAATAAAATGCTTTAAAATGCATGCAGTTATACATATAACTCCTGACAGTTAACTATATGTATAACTAGTTATACATAAAATTTATTATATAAACTTATTTTCTAAGGTTATGCTTGAACAAATTAGTACCAATTAATTCAAATTCAAGATTTAGTTCAAGTTCAAGTTCTTATTTGTTCATTGTTTTTTCACTATTTTATATTTAATTGTTCAAATTTGTTAACTGGTACTAATTCTTACTACAGGAAGAATATTTATCATTGTTGAACGTGATTTTATTAGTAACTTAATTTTACTTTCAACATATTTTGACAACACCCTTTACATTTTGAATGATGATAGCTTTACTTTTCTATTGATGTTAAATTTATTACGTTTCAATAACTCAGATTGAATTTTAC
Organism: Hydra vulgaris; assembly: GCF_038396675.1. NCBI lineage: Eukaryota > Metazoa > Cnidaria > Hydrozoa > Anthoathecata > Hydridae > Hydra > Hydra vulgaris. The sequence goes on from NC_088931.1 coordinate 37,799,430, forward strand.
TGAATTATTGTAAGCTTTGTAAGAATTTGCTGTATATCAAATGGTGTTGTAAATAAAGTAAAAATTATATATATATATATATATATATATATATATATATATATATATATATATATATATATATATATATATATATATATATATATATATATATATATATATATATAGTATTTAGGCTATGCCAGTAGATAGAGGGGCAGTGTGAGTTTAACAATAATTAACAATGGGGAGGGAATGTTGAGACCAAAATAATGTCAATTAAAAAATTGAATTAAAAAAAGTAAATTATTTTATTTAAAAAAAAGTAAAACAATTTATGCTAGCTTTAAGCAGGTTTTAGAGGTGTTTACACCAACAATGTGGTCTAAAAACTTCTTGCTTTGGTTGCTTAAAACTGTAGAGGATCATAGGAAAAACAATTTAAATTCAGAAATTAGCTTGCTTATCTGAAAGAACAATTTGTGATTTTTTTTTAATTTTAGTACTGTTGAGAATAAACGTATAATTGAACCGGAAAAAAATTGATGGTATATGCATTTTTTATATTATATTAACAATTCAGATATACCATCATAATATGATAACAAAAACTGACATCATTTTCAATGGGAGATGGCAAAAAATTGACTGAGTTTGATAAAGGGTGAAGGTGTTCAATAACCTGGTCATCATCTGACATCATTATGCATAGATGATCCTATGATTTAGGTAAAATAAGTAATCAATTTGCCATATTTCTCTTGAAAAGTGTAAGAAAAAAGCATTGTTATGCTGAGAACCTACCTATTGAGCAAGCTTTGACCACCTATTTTATAAATTTGAGAGACAGAAGTGGAAGTGCGAATCGCAAAAGAACTAATAACAATGCTCTAAATTGATTTTAACTTTGTAGACTAACATTAATATAGTATTTAGAAATAATAAATGAAGTTTACATGATTTTTATAGTTTGTATTTATTTCCATTAATTATCAGTTGTCACTCTTATTTTATAAAATGAATTAAAAAACTATTTATTGAGGAGTATAATATTAATACATAAATACTAGTTTCCTAATGCTAGTATCATCACAATGTTAATGGTATTCATTTTAAAGTGAAATTTTGTATCAATTTTATTGTTTTAATGTTGTATATATATATATATATATATATATATATATATATATATATATATATATATATATATATATATATATATATATATATATATATATATACATATTGTTTTTACTTTATTTAAAACGACTTTGATATACAACAAACCCACAGAGCTTTCAATAATTCAGTTATGATACAATCTGAGTTATTGAAATGTAATAAATTTAACATCAATAGAAAGTAAAACCTGCTACTATTTAAAGTGTAAAGGGTGTTGTCAAAATATGTTGAAAATAAAATTAACAAATAAAATCACGTTCATCAATGATAAACATTCTTACGGTAGAAGAAATAGTACTAATTAACAAATTTGAACAAATAAATATAAAATTAACAAAAACAATGAATAAATAAGAACTTTAACTTGAACTTTAACTAAATCTTAAAATTCTAAATTAATTGGTACTAATTTGTTCAAGAATAACCTTAAAAAATAAGTTTCTATAACAAATTATATGTATAACTAGTTATACATATAGATTACTATCAGGAGTTATATGTATAACTATATCAGGAATTATATGTATAACTATATCAGGAGTTATATGTATAACTATATCAGGAGTTATATGTATAACTATATGCATTTTAAAGTATACTATTTTATTTAAACATTACTTTAGATTATATTACTTTAAAAACTGGACCCAGAGGCTTTATTCCCAATAACACTGTGGTACTCCAGATTAAAAATTGAAAAGTTTTTGTTAATATCCTGTTTTTGTTCCTCAATGTAGTTTGTAAGTCCCTTAAGTCTATAAGGACCTTATTATATCTAAAGTTAAAAGTTTTGGAGCATAATAAAAGTTACAGAAACTTATCTCCCCCACCACCACCACCCTATTTTTTTCTTTTTTAACAAAGAAAATTGGGAAATTCTTTGACTTTCAAACCTGAATTTTTTTTGTGGGACACTGTAGTGTCCCATGCCTGCAGGCTGGGTTTTTGACAACAATTGAACATTCATCAGTTAATTGTTAGCAGATAATATACTCAAGATCTATATTCAAATAACTATTATATTATCCGAATAATACGTCTATATGCACAAATCTTAATCTTATTTCTATAAAGAAAGATAAACATTATTTGTGGTACTTATATACTTGCTTGCCATTCTCTATATTAATATAAAATATTTTCACACAATATAAATGTAACGCAATGCAATGTCGATTTAAAATTTTCTTTTTTTTAGTTTTTTTTTAAAAGTTTTTTTTTTAGTTTCCAGCTTTCAAATTAATTCCCATGCAAATCCCACATGAAACCCACGTGGGATTTCCCATGTGTGTAAATACCATATGGTTCCCACATGTAACCCATGTGGGATTACCCACATGGGTTTAAGGTGACAAATTTCCATACGGATACCACATGGGAAAATCCGTCCCACGTAAATCCCATCAATCCCACACGAAACCCACGCGGAACCCATGTGGGACGCGATTTTATTTTTCACTGGGTAAGAACCAAAAAAATAAATTTAGTTAAGGAACGAGAGCTTTTTTGTATTGTAAGAGTAAACAAATTCATATACGTTTATGAAAATCCAAACTTTCCGGAAAGAAATATCTTTATAAACAATTGAAATGCAATGCTTTGCTTTGTCCAACCACTGTCTGAAACACTCCGTGTACGTTCTTCTGGGGCATTCCCAGTGAAAAATAAAATCGCGTCCCACATGGGTTCCGCGTGGGTTTCGTGTGGGATTGATGGGATTTACGTGGGACGGATTTTCCCATGTGGTATCCGTATGGAAATTTGTCACCTTAAACCCATGTGGGTAATCCCACATGGGTTACATGTGGGAACCATATGGTATTTACACACATGGGAAATCCCACGTGGGTTTCATGTGGGATTTGCATGGGAATTAATTTGAAAGCTGGAAACTAAAAAAAAAAACTTTTAAAAAAAAACTAAAAAAAAGAAAATTTTAAATCGACATTGCATTGCGTTACATTTATATTGTGTGAGAATATTTTATATTAATATAGAGAATGGCAAGCAAGTATATAAGTACCACAAATAATGTTTATCTTTCTTTATAGAAATAAGATTAAGATTTGTGCATATAGACGTATTATTAGGATAATATAATAGTTATTTGAATATAGATCTTGAGTATATTATCTGCTAACAATTAACTGATGAAAGTTCAAATGTTGTCAAAAACCAAGCATGCATGCATGGGACACTACAGTGTCCCACAAAAAAAATTCAGGTTTGAAAGTCAAAGAATTCCCAATTTTCTTTGTTAAAAAAGAAAAAAATAGGGTGGTGGTGGTGGGGGAGATAAGTTTCTGTAACTTTTATTATGCTCCAAAACTTTTAACTTTAGATATAATAAGGTCCTTATGACTTAAGGGACTTACAAACTACATTGAGGAACAAAAACAGGATATTAACAAAAACTTTTCAATTTTTAATCTGGAGTACCACAGTGTTATTGGGAATAAAGCCTCTGGGTCCAGTTTTTAAAGTAATATAATCTAAAGTAATGTTTAAATAAAATAGTATACTTTAAAATGCATATAGTTATACATATAACTCCTGATATAGTTATACATATAACTCCTGATATAGTTATACATATAATTCCTGATATAGTTATACATATAACTCCTGATAGTAATCTATATGTATAACTAGTTATACATATAATTTGTTATAGAAACTTATTTTTTAAGGTTATTCTTGAACAAATTAGTACCAATTAATTCAAGTTTAAGATTTAGTTAAAGTTCAAGTTAAAGTTCTTATTTATTCATTGTTTTTGTTAATTTTATATTTATTTGTTCAAATTTGTTAATTAGTACTATTTCTTACTACAGTAAGAATGTTTATCATTGATGAACGTGATTTTATTTGTTAATTTTATTTTCAACATATTTTGACAACACCCTTTACACTTTAAATGATGACAGCTTTACTTTTCTATTGATGTTAAATTTATTACATTTCAATAACTCAGATTGTATCATAACTGAATTATTGAAAGCTTTGTAGGGGTTTGTTGTATATCAAAGTCGTTTTAAATAAAGTAAAAACAATATGTATATATATATATATATATATATATATATATATATATATATATATATATATATATATATATATATATATATATATATATATATATATATACAACATTAAAACAATAAAATTGATACAAAATTTCACTTTAAAATGAATACCATTAACATTGTGATGATACTAGCATTAGGAAACTAGTATTTATGTATTAATATTATACTATAAATAAATAGTTTTTTAATTCATTTTATAAAATAGAGACTGACAACTGATAATTAATGGAAATAAATACAAACTATAAAAATCATGTAAACTTCATTTATTATTTCTAAATACTATATTAATGTTAGTCTACAAAGTTAAAATCAATTTAGAGCATTGTTATTAGTTCTTTTGCGATTCGCACTTCCACTTCTGTCTCTCAAATTTATAAAATAGGTGGTCAAAGCTTGCTCAATAGGTAGGTTCTCAGCATAACAATGCTTTTTTCTTACACTTTCTAAAGAGAAATATGGCAAATTGATTACTTATTTTACCTAAATCATAGGATCATCTATGCATAATGATGTCAGATGATGACCAGGTTTATTGAACACCTTCACCCTTTATCAAACTCAGTCAATTTTTTGCCATCTCCCATTGAAAATGATGTCAGTTTTTGTTATCATATTATGATGGTATATCTGAATTGTTAATATAATATAAAAAATGCATATACCATCAATTTTTTTCCGGTTCAATTATACGTTTATTCTCAACAGTACTAAAATTAAAAAAAAATCACAAATTGTTCTTTCAGATAAGCAAGCTAATTTCTGAATTTAAATTGTTTTTCCTATGATCCTCTACAGTTTTAAGCAACCAAAGCAAGAAGTTTTTAGACCACATTGTTGGTGTAAACACCTCTAAAACCTGCTTAAAGCTAGCATAAATTGTTTTACTTTTTTTTAAATAAAATAATTTACTTTTTTTTTTAATTCAATTTTTTAATTGACATTATTTTGGTCTCAACATTCCCTCCCCATTGTTAATTATTGTTAAACTCACACTGCCCCTCTATCTACTGGCATAGCCTAAATACTATATATATATATATATATATATATATATATATATATATATATATATATATATATATATATATATATATATATATATATATATATATATATATATATATAATTTTTACTTTATTTACAACACCATTTGATATACAGCAAATTCTTACAAAGCTTACAATAATTCAGTAAAATTCAATCTGAGTTATTGAAACGTAATAAATTTAACATCAATAGAAAAGTAAAGCTATCATCATTCAAAATGTAAAGGGTGTTGTCAAAATATGTTGAAAGTAAAAATTAAGTTACTAATAAAATCACGTTCAACAATGATAAATATTCTTCCTGTAGTAAGAATTAGTACCAGTTAACAAATTTGAACAATTAAATATAAAATAGTGAAAAAACAATGAACAAATAAGAACTTGAACTTGAACTAAATCTTGAATTTGAATTAATTGGTACTAATTTGTTCAAGCATAACCTTAGAAAATAAGTTTATATAATAAATTTTATGTATAACTAGTTATACATATAGTTAACTGTCAGGAGTTATATGTATAACTGCATGCATTTTAAAGCATTTTATTTAATTTATATATTACTTTAGATCATATTACTTTGAATACTGGACCCAGAGACTTAATTCCCAATTACACTAGTACTCCAGATTAAAAATTGAAAAGTTTCTGTAAATATCCTGTTTTGTTCCTCAATTTACTTCGTAAGTCCCTTAGTTTTATGAACCTTATTATATATAAAGTTAAAAGTTTTGGAGCCTAAAAAAAATTACGGAAACCTTCTCCCCCCTATTTTAATATTTTTTTTTAATAAAGAAAATTTGACTTTCAAACCAGCATTTCTTTGTGGGACACTGCAGTGTCCCATGCATGCATGCTTGGTTTTTGACAACATTTAAACTTGCATCAGTCAATTGTTTGCAGATAATATACTCAAGAACTATATTCAAATATCATATGAACATGTTAGAGAATGTTCATATGATATTTGAACATCACAAATTTAATAATATTGTTGTGATATGTTATATAAATAATACCATAATAGATTATGATATGAAAATAAGATAGGATATAAAGGCAATGATCAAAGAATAAATTTACTTATAGACTTTTAGATGTTTGTTTATTAGTTTCAGAATATTATATTATGTGTGACCGCGGCCTTCTATAATAACAGGTCTTGACATCGCGCAACAAATTTGTTAAACTGAAGGCCAATTCCTAATACTGTGTTTACATTTTCATCTTTTAACATTAGACGAAAGTTTGTGTTTGCGCTTTTTTAATAAATCTTTAAAATTTGATTGGTTTATAAATTAGATAGCGCAACTTCAAGACGATAACGTTGTAAGTTTCAAGGCGTTAACATTGTAAGGTAATAATATTGTCAAACTAACGATTAGTTTTTTTAAATACCTTAAAAAATGCCTTTGAAATGCTGTGTATCTCTGTGCAAGTCGGACTATCTCAACTTCAACTACAATATCAATTACAACTACAACGAAGTTTATATGATTGTTTGTGTATTGACTACAAGTTGCCAAGTATAAGGACTTTAACACGATTGACTTCAAAAATAAGCTCAATGGAGGACCTAAGTTTCATAAATAGTATTTTTATGAATTTAAATCCATTAAAAAGAATTTCCATACTACTAATTGATGAGGTCTATGTCAAAGCTTCATTGCTTTACCAAAGAGGTGCTTTGTTTGGTCAAGCAGTAAACTACCCTGAAAAGTTAGCTAAAACAATTTTATCATTTATGATTAAATGTCTTTTTGGAGGTCCAGAATTTATATGTAGAGCTCAACCTGTTGCAAATCTTTCCTCTGAATTTCAGTTTGCTCAATGTCAACAAATTGTCTATACAATAAATAATATCGAAAATAGTAAGACACTGGTAATAATTACTGATGGTAACCAAGTAAATCAAAGATTTTTTGGAATGTTTAAAACAGTTGATAGTAAACCATGGTTAACAACATCAGGTATATATTTATTGTATGATTATGTGCATCTACTAGAATCTATACGAAACAATTGGTTGACAAAAAAGACTGGGGAACTTCAATTTTTGAACAATAAAGAACTGGCTTTGGCTAAGTGGAGTGATTTAGAAACTATATATAAAACTGAGTGTAATAGTCTTTTTAAACTCTCTAAACTTACAGCTAAATCAGTTTATCCAAAACCAATAGAGAGACAATCTGTAAAGTTTTGTTTGTCTGTTTTTTGCAAAAAACAGTAGCTGTATTAAGAACGCATCCAGAGATTGAAAATAAAGCATTTGAAGGTACTGCTGTATTTATTGAAAAAATAATTTTTTTTCGAATGTTGTTAATGTCAAAGCACCTGGTGCTGGCATTCGGTTTAGAAATGAATTATGCAAAGAAATCCACTCAGTTGGTGATCAACAGTTACAACTGCTACGAGATATTGCTGAACTGTCAAATTTTATGAAACCTACAGGTAAGCGTGTAAAACAGCTTACGCTAGATACTAGCAATGCAATAGCGCATTCATGTTATGGCTTTGTTGATCTTGTAGAAACTTTGTTGAGTAATGGAGCAAAGTTTGTCTTATTAGGTTGGTTTTCAACAGATCCCCTTGAAAAAGCTTTTTCTAAGCTTTGACAGGGATCTGGAGGTACTTACTTTATAAACGCTAAATCTGTATTTGAAAAAATTAATATTCAACTTACTAAATTGATATTACAACTTGACATTCCTGTTGATGGTATCGATGGTCATACTTGTGACATGTTTTAGAGATATTTCTACTGATGAAAAAGAA
>NC_088931.1:37810000-37862500 GCF_038396675.1 Hydra vulgaris
TAACGTCAAGTTAAATCTTTGCGCCTTTTGCAGATCCCACACCACCATTTTTCTGTAGGAGTTCCATTCTTGAATGATTTTTATGTTTTAAAGCAAAATTCAGCATATTTTAGAAATTGTAATTGACCAAATCTGATTCCTAAAGCTGCACAATTATATGCAAAATCAATTAATTTCTTTTCTTCTTCTTCATCTAAAATAATTGGATGTTCAGGTTTGGCTCCCATTTCCGTTACTTCAGAAAGTCAAACTTGTAACAAATATCTTAGAATGTCAAAAAATTTACATGGTGCTCGCTGTGAAACTTCATTTGAACAGCTCTAATTGCTGATATCATCGATTTATCATTCCATAAACGATGTTTTTTGCGTTTGCTTATCTATTCTTCAATTTTTTGTTAAATTTTCCATTTTTTAGTTTTATTATTTTTTTCCATTCTAAAGTAAAGTGCAAAAAAACACCAAGAAAATTTAATCTTATGGTTTGTATTTTTTATGTATATTTTTTATATGTATATGTAATGTATATTTTTTGTATTTTTTATGCATATGAATATTATTTCTGATGGTTTGTATTTTTATGCATATATATGTATATATATATATATATATATATATATATATATATATATATATATATATATATATATATATATATATATATATATATATATATATATATATATATATATATATATATATATATATATATATATATATATATATATATATATATGTATATCTGTTTTTAAGTGATTAATTTTAAAAACTATGCATTTCATGCATGGCCAGAATTAATTTTATTATGGCCAGATTTATTAATTTTTATTATGACCAGAAATAAAATATATAGGATATATATTTGTATATATCCTATATATTTTACTATTTTATATTAAAGATAATAATATTTTATATTTTTATATTAAAATATATAGGATATATATACAGGTATAGGATAATGGTTTGAAAGTATGTTATAAGATTGTATACAGAATTATACGAAAAAAAAAAAAAAAAAAGAACTATTGAACGTTATACAAAATAAGCATAAATGCATACACACTTTTAACGATATTATATCATAATATTAATAGCAATTTAAAAGATTTACAAACGCAAAATGTTTGGATGTAATCAGGAAAACTTTGGAAATACCAAACATCGAGTTTACAGAATATAATATTTATCAAATTTAAAAAAAATGTTCTCAAGGCAGTTAACGAGTCAATAAGTACTTTAAACTGCATATTTATATATTATTAAGTCTAGGTATTGTATTTTTACTTTAAAGCAAGCAATACAACCTTACATTAATTTTTTTTTGAAAATCAGCTAGAATAGGCAGAATAGAATAGGAATAGTTTATCAATAGAATAGTCAGTTTATCCTAAATAACTAGCTATGTAGGTTGAACGATGTACCATAATGGCGTCAAGAAAAATATCGAAAAAGTAATAAAAAGTGTTTTTTTTTAAATTGTCAAGTCCAGATAAATTAGTATAAAAACAAGTACCAAGTATTGTTACTTAATAAGTAATTTAATAATAATCTTTTTTGATGTGCTAGAACCCAAATAAAGCAATTTAAAACAGTATATCATATACTGTTTTAAATTACTTTTTTTATACTGTATATGTACTTGTCAAAAAGTGTAAATAAAATAAACTATAGAGAAAACGACTTGAAAAGTCTTCTAGCTTCTTTTTTAAAAAACTTTGAAGAACAACCTCCACAGATCAACATTTTTTTTTAATTTTTGCCCGTGAAATATAACTGGCAATAGACAGATCCCGAATTCCAATGATGCAATGTTACGGCTATCTGAAATCGAGACGAACCATGACAAAAATTTTAGATGTTAAAAAAACCTTTTGTTATCAAAATTTAAAAAAAGATGTCAACTGTTACTTTAAATGATATTTTAAATACTGAAGAAGCTATTCCTCTTGTTTTTTCAGTAGACTAATCTGAAAGTGATTGCTTAAAAGAAAGTAATGTTTTTATACCATATAAAGTTACAAAGCAGAGCCGTATCGTGAAACTTTTTAGGGATGGTCATTTTTAAAAAAAAAGGCAGTTTTAAAACACCAAACAAATGTCTTACTAAATTTACTTAATAAAATTATCGTGAAACATAGCTATATTTGTGCAAACGATGTTTACATAAACGAATTTATTGTTCTCCGAATATTTTTTCTATTTTTATACTGCATAGGCGTATAAGCAAGCACCTTCTTACAAAATGGGTATTGATGCAAAGATTAATAATACTTTGATAAATAGTTTAAATTTTTAGTCAAAAACTAAACTTTTTTTATACAATTCTCTAGGATGTAAAGTAAAAAATAATTTTGAGACTTGTTTATAATCAACAATTTTATTGTAGTAGATATTCATGATAGCTAATGAACCAAGTCTATCTGCAGTCATACCGGCTCTTAACCATGTTCTTATTCTTTGCATTGCTGAAAAGCTGTGTTCATATTCTGCGGACGTTACGGGTAGTGTACATCCGATCTTTTGAAGCTCAAAGAGATTAGGATATTGATTTTCGCCGCAGATTTTAATGGCTTAGCTAGAATATTTGGCCTATTTTCAGGTTTAATAGCAGACCATTTTCTTTTCCGAAACATGAATTCTTGATCCACAGCTTCTGAGTTTGGAAGATCAATTTTATACATTTCAACTAATTCCTGGAAAGCAGTTACCTCCTCACTGCAAATTATTGAGGGAACCAAGCATAAAGCCTTTGCAGCAATGCAATTTGTCATTTGGAATCGTATTTTGATTTCTGAAATGATGTTGTCGAGAAAAGGTATAATCAAGGCCCGTTTATAATATTCATAGTGACTCTCTGAAGGCGCGTTATTTCTGTAGGCCAGTCTCATAGTGATTCTGGGAATCGTTGGTTCAACAAATAATTTACTTGCCATACGAGTAGCTTGTTGGTAAATTGCGTAAGTTTCTTTTTTAACATTTTTCCGTAGATGGTTCAAATCGTTGATTGTTTCTTGAATGTTACTGTATGGATACACAATATCAGTTGTGCGCCCTTGTGATATTTCTGTTATACACGACAACAGGTGAAGTAAGCGGTACAAAGTTATAATACCAATTATGAATTCAAATTTAGTGAGTACATTAAGGAGTGAGTTGGCCTCTCTTTTTCCTTGTCCGTCCCAATCCATACTATATTAAATTGAATAATATTAAACTCTATATTAAATTGTTCTATATTAGAGTGTATTCCTAAAATAATCTCTAATGCCTCTGCCATAAATGGTATAGCTAAATGAAAGTGTTTATACGCGGCATCTCTTTCTGACCATCTTGTTTGCACATCCCTATCAAAATCTTTTTTCTTTCAGTTGATTTAGAACGGATCTCTGCAACATGCTCCAGCTAGCGCTCTCTTTTCGGAGAGGTATTGAAATAAATGGATATATTTTTGTATACCTCCAAAATGTTATCAATGATTGGTATTTTTGATGTTGCAGCAATTGATAAATTTAAATTATGTGAGCTACAATGTGTTACAATTGCTTTTGGTGATCCTTTTAAAATATAGCTGGCAACATCTTTTTTTACAGATTGCATGTTTGGTGCACCATTGTAACACTGGCCTCTACAAGAACTAAGATCAATTCCACTTTCGCTATAAAGTTTTATCAAGCTTTCCCCAATATGTTTGCCTGTTATCCTGTCAAGATTTAAAAAGTCAAGAAACACTTCTCAAATTTGTTTTTCTCCGTTTACGTATCTCATACATACTTGTCATACATACATTATTGAATGGTAATTTGCAGCTTTGATTTCATTAATTAGCCAGCATGATTGAGTGAATATTGTAACCACGTAATGGCAATTTCAGTTAGGACATTTTTTTAAGAAATTTTATTGAGTAATCAGCTAACTCTAACAACATGTTGTTCAAGTTAGTTGATTACTCAATGAAATTTCTTAAAAAAGTCCTAACTGAAATTTTTTGTACAAGTAAACAACGAAAATGGAGCATATCTGGTGAAAAAAATATAAGTAAAGCTCCTATAATGAGTTCAACTGTTAAGAGAGAAAATAATAAGCGTGGTATATACTCTACATTATACGACCCTAGACTTTTTTTAATGAACATCACATGAACTTAAAAGTGTTAGAGTTGCAAAAAAAACTTATTGATGTTGATTACAAAATTGGGTTTGCCCATTTTGCGTCACCCACATGCCTGTAGCAACCAAGGAGGGCAGCAGGGGCATTTGCCCCCCAAATAATTTTCAAATAAATAGTTTTGAAAAAATTGACTGAAAAAACGACTTAAAAAAAAAAAAGGTCCTTAAAACTATCTCGGGGCCCCTTTATCCATCACTATAATTTTTAGTCATAGTGCTGGATAAAGGGGCACCGTATAATTTAATATAATTTAATATAAAAGGGCCCCAATATAATTTTTGTTCCTACGGGCCTGACCCATTCACACTTACAAATATGTAAATACAAGGTTTGGTCAATTTCCAACAGGCTCACTTCTTAGTATGCATTTGCAAGTTGTGGAACCACATTTTGAAATAATATCAAATACACAAAAATTAGCTAAAGATAAATCTGCTATTCAAGAACCAGAAATTGAATTTGAGTATTTACCCTTATAAGAAATAAATGATGACTATAATGAAATCATTCCAAATTGTACATTTTCTTCTGAAAAGAAAAACTATTTAGAAAAAATAAAAGTTACATATTTAGAGGCAAAAGATATTGAAAAAATGGCTTGCAATACGAAGAAACAGAGTCACTTCTAGCAATGCTCATAAAGTATATATTAAAGCCAAAAACTTTGACAGTCTAATATTCGTCTTTACGCAAAAAATATAATTTATCTGATTCTAAACTTTTTCAAAAACTTGTACAATATGGTAAAGAGTTTGAACCTATTACTAGAGATATTTATTAAGACATTATGAAGCACAAACTTAATCATTCTATAAAATATAGAGAAACAGGGTTGTTATACAACCTAAACTACCATGGCTTGCAGTGTCACCTGACGGTATGTTAATTAATGGAGAGTTGAATACTGAATTTTTATGTGAAAATAAAAAATCACAAACCAGTCTTGCAAAAAAAAACAACAACAAGAAAATGGATATTACACTCAAATACAAATGGCTCTAGGCATATCACAAGTTACATTTTTTGATTTCATTTTTTATACATTCAAAGGATGCATCACGGCCTACTGTTATTATACGGCCTGATTTGTTGCATTTTCCGGATAAAATTAGGAGGCCAGTTTTTTTACGGCAAATGTTTATTTTATTTAAATGGTCGAGGAATACCTGAGATTATCATCATGCAATTACATTATGCTATACAATATTTTTCGCTAACTGATTTCCTGTTTCAGTATATTCCAATAACATATGAAATACTGAAATAGGCTTTCAAATAGCTATGTATCAAAATGCTACTAAAACAAACTTACATATTGCAAAGACTACTTACGAATCTTATCAGGAAATAAAAACAAAGGTTTGTATTTTAAAATAATATTTTTTCTCAAAAAGGATTTGAGAAAAAATCTTTAATTAGCACTAGCTATCCGTTCTTTATCTTTTTTTAAACTCTTTTACCTGATCTTTTCTTACAGAATCTGCAGTTTCTTTTTGTAAATTATTATAAAAAATATTAATGACAATTCGAGATCCATATTTAATTCCCCATTCTTGGTGATACTCGCATGTAAAATCAACACTGCTATAATAAATCTTAAAAATTTGTTCTGCAAAACTTTTAATTGGTGAATAATAACTGCAATGTTTGATTAGAATAGGAGAAATAATATCTAAAATACTAAAAAGATGACAAATAAAATCAGACAAGGGTTGACTTGGACATATAACTCCACCTCTGGATAATATTTTCAGATATTCGTTATTAAGAACATCTTGGTCTGTAGAAATCATTTTTTTGACCACAAGATAGACATTTAAATCTTTTTTTCAATTTTTTTTAGAAATGTAGCCTGCTATAGTAACTGCAACTTCCATGCTATCTTCAGAAAGCTGACACTCTAATATCTCTGAAGACAACAATGCAATATCTTGCATAATGTTTTCCAAGTTATTTCTAACATTTTTTATTAAATGGATTATATCATATAATAGATATGTTTTTAAAACTCCATTATAAGCTGGATGATAAATAAATAGTTTTCCATCTTCAGTATAGGATTTATGTAACTCTGAAAATGCATTAACATTGGTAGAATGATTATCTGTAACAATAGCTCTTACTTTAAAACCTGATTGGTGCAATGAGGTAATGCACTCATCAATTTATTTTTTCAACCATGATCGTATTGTGCAAACTTCAGGTGATGATCTCACAATATAAGGAATAGCTTTTTGAAGCCCTACAATCATAAAAACAACAACACTTTTATAAAGACTACTTTCTAAATCTTCACCAATTATTTCCCACTTTGATATTGGGCTGCTTTTTGCAGATACATTTCATCCACTAGAAGCACACAATCACTTGATACACAATGTTTTTGTAACAAAACTGTTATGGCTTTATATGCATTTATATCACTTTATATCATTTATATCACTTTATATCATTTATATCACTTTATATCATTTATATCACTTTATATTATTTATATCACTTTATATCATTTATATGCATTTATATCATTTAAATGCATTTATATCATTTATATGCATTTATATCACTTTGGATTTTTTTAAATAAACTAAAAGATGGTAAAGGTAGTTGTTCTAACAATAACTTATAAGACTGTGCTGACGCAAGTTTAGTGTTCAAGTGTGACGCAATATTAGTGCATAACGTTAAGGGATGCATAATATGGAGGTCTGCCTTGAGGAGAATAGTATCTAATTTCATTTAACTCTGTCAAATTGAATTCATATTATTGGCTTTATTTCTAATATAGACAGGAAAATTTTCTAACATACTACAGTTTGTTAATTTGCAATTATGACTACTACGAAGCCATTCAGATAAATAAATAAGATAGCCTTTATATGACAATAAAACATAAAGATCTTTATCTACAGTTATTGACTCAAAAACAGTTGGTATGCCAGATTTTTCATCAAAACATAGTTTATAATAAACCAAACTATCATGAATTTTTTTAAATGTAAAGCCTGGCAGAGAATGTTATTCTATCAAAGAATCAAGATTAATTATTTTATCAACGCTTTGAAAATCTTCAAACTCATCTTTTCCTAAATATCTCAAAGTTGGTTCTTTTCGGGGCAACTTTGGAACCTTAGAGTCGACAATCCACTTATTTCATTGGTTTAAATAGTTGGAACTGGAAGAAGATTCCATTTCAAGGTGCATCTTTTTCCGTAATTAATAAATTTGTCATCATATGATTCACACAAATAGCTGAATATTTTGATGGAACCCATTCTTTTCTATTAACAAAGTATATCCATCGTTCTCGCAAGTCAAATTCTTCAGGAAAATGAAATGTTTACTTTTTTGGACCATTAGAGTAACCAGTTTTACAGTTTGTAACAACACATTTATTAACCATTTTATTACTAAAACAAATCAAAAAAATGTAACACAGTTATTTTTAAATATAAAGTTCACTTACATTTATTATTGGAATTATCTCCACTTAAATAACATCGCATAAAAAAGCAGTTCGACTATATACATTAATAATAATAGACTGTCTGTGTGTCTTTTTCATTATTCCACTCTCTAATGGAATATAATGAAACAGGCAATCAGTCAGAATACATTCACATATTAATAGGTACGTGACATGAAATTTTTAAATTAATCAAACACTAGATTGTTATATATCATTGGAAAGGTTTTTAATTCAGTATTTTAAAGGTGAAAAAATTATCAAAATTGAACAATTCTACAAAAAGTTATGGCATTTTGAGTACCGAATTTTTGATATATGGACTTTTTGAAGAAACTGATCAAATTTGAGGTTTTTTTAACTTAAAACGTCATAACTTGGTCAATTCTTATCGAAATACATACAACTTGGTATCAAAAGATAGGTCTAACAAAGGGCAATATATATATGCAAAGGGTGTACAAAGGGCGCTAGAGGGGGGTCTACAAAACTCTTTATTATATTGAAAAATGTAGATTTTTTAAAAGAAAATATTATTATTTAATTGAAATTCATAATTTATATTTTTCAATATATTCTAACAGGGTACCATCAAATATGATTTGGATACTTTAGGTTGATAGGCTAAAAGTCCTTTTGGCTTCGGGCGCACCCTCTGATCCAATATCAAGATTATTACTTTGTATCTTCATATAAAATGCATGCAATTTTGTATCAAAAGAAAGAAAGGTTTTAAGGATAAATGCGTGAAAAGAGTGTAAGAGGGTATTATTCGGAAGCTCTACACCTCTCACACCTTGGGTAGGGTGGGTTAAAACTTAAATATTATTTTTTTGTGATAATAAATAGTATTTATATAAAATACAAATTTTTCATAAAAAAATCAAACCCAACTATATACAAAAATTAATATACAAAAATCTCCTCCTCAAAAACCTCTTCCATCATCAGGCCCATATGCAGAAGGCCCTTTTTGATTTAGGCGCAGGGTGGCTTTGGCGCCAAACCAAGAAATCACTCCTAGACAAGTCTATATTTAAAACAAAAATATTAAATGAGTGTTCGAAAAATTAAAATTAAAAACAAAAATTAAAACACAGTAAAAATCTTACCAATGAGGTCTTGGTTTTCACTCTAGGTGCAAGGTGCAGTGATGACGTGGATGAGCTAGTAAATTTAATTTTTAAAATTTTTAATGTGAAATAAGTTTAATAAAAATTATAAAAAATAGTGTTCATTTAGTAAAAATCCATTTAAAAAAGCAGATTTACAACATCATTAAGATATATCTACCAAGTTCCTCCCTTTATCGCCTCTTACCTCCTTTAGTGTCTAGAGTGTCTTTAGTGTAATAGAAAGTGAGAAATATCTTTTATATTGTCGCTTCAAGACAACTTGCACAGCATCAAGACAAGCAGAAAACATTTTTTTAAGCTGATTACTAATGAAGCTTATACGAGTGTTAGTGGTTAGCAATGGAGCATATATTGATTTTAAAATGTTAGGGGCAAGAGTATTCCCAAAAAAATCTGTTCTTCTGCAAACTGAGCAGCTGTATTAGATTTACTATTTGTAATTATTAGTAAAACTTTTTATCACTGACTACCAAAAACATGATCAAAAGTTGCATCCTCACCTAAAACATAAAACTTTTCCATTCAAGGCTCAATAAGGAGTTTTCCAAACAATGCAATCACGCACATTTCTTTTATTGCAGTTTTATTACAAAATGCGTCTCTTAGAATTGCAAAAATTTGCATTTTACTGTTCCAACAGTAAGGAAATGTTTAAACTCACTGTAATACTTGATAAAAATGAAACATTATGAAAAAGAAGATGAAGCCGATTTCCATGATATCTAGGAATAATACTTCGTAATAGATCGTTTTCATTTAAAAAATTTACAAATCCTTTTGGATCACCTTAGACATCTATAAACCTCATTTTGTTCATGGCAAAAACAATTTTAACTGTCATTCAATCATTTCCAAGTAACTAACAACTCTCACACTCAAGAGAACATTCAAGCGACATGAAACTGCACACTCAAGCGGCATGAAACTGCAATTGTGTCAAGAGGGTGCAAATGGCAGTTCAGCTCATTCAAATTCTTGCCCCAGGTTGCACAAACTTTGCTTATAGTAAGATGGTTGACTGTTTGACATTGTGTTAGATATATTTTCAATAATCGAGTTATGACATTCATCAAAGCTACTTTGGTAAAAATTTGAATAAACAAATGCCATATAATCAATTGAAGTGCATATATGACTTTCATAATCAAATGCTGTTCCTCCTGGTAACTGATCTAGAGCAAACACAAGACATTTATCTTAAGATGTTAAGTTAATGCTATTAATGTGGACACTTTCTTGTGTTGTAGCATCAAACCCAAGAGTAGGATTATTATTATGCATAGGCCACTCAGTTGCTTGCAAATCTGAAATACTGCCATGTTCACGAGCTCTTTGCTCAACAGTACTTCGATGAGGAATATTGTTAAAAGTAACACCCATATAATACCCTATTTTGCTCATAAGATATGGAATGTTACTTGTTGGTTATATTACACAACAGCATATTATAAATTATTAATCTTATTTGTAATAAATATGTTTTTTCATCTTCTGGCATAATTACATTTCTTTCTTCCTTAATCTGGAGAAAATCATTCTCCAAACTAGCAATTACCCTGTTACTTGTAAAAAAACAGCAGCATTATGCTTAGTTTTAACTTATGCTTTTCATTTATTTTTCAAAGCTTTTTTTTCAGCTTTAAAGTGACGAATCTGCTCACTGTAATTTTATTTTTTTATGTGTGTTTTTTCAGATCTGGTATTTTTTCCCTTGAAGCTTTAATTATTTTTACTTTTTGTTTAACATTTTGTCTTAGAACATGTAATTGGTTTGGCATGCTGTTTAAGTCAGCTTTTAAAAGTGCTAACTTGTTCCAACATTATTTGTGAGAGTTAGCTTTTTTTTTTTTTTATAGGGCCTAATTTCTCTCTAAATATATGTTTAGTTATGTCTCATTTGCTATAACCTGCAGATGTTGATGTTCAACTACAGTGGTGGCTCAAAAAATTAGAGCCACCTCGAAATTTAGACAATATTTGAGTTTCGACTGTGAAATTAATTAAAAAACATACGGATGTCCAGTTTTCGTCATTTCGCATTGTTAATTACTTTGTTTTGAACATATTTTTACAATGACAACACTATTGAGCGGTTTAGAGTGAAGTTAGTTGCATTATTGCAGAAGATTTTAGCACGTGTTGTACTGGGCGATAGTTGTGTTTCTGGCGGTTTTTATTTATTGATTTTATATTTTTACACCAAAATTTGTTTATTTTACTATTCAACACTTATTATATATTCTATTTACAAGTAAGTTATCATTATTTTACAACTTTTTTATCATATTTAGGTAAATTTTGCTATTTTTTAAAATAATTGGTGTTTTTAAGATATGGGCAAAGAGAAAGATATTTCTCCCACAAAACTAGGGCTTATTCAAGGATATTTGTCGAGTGGAAATTATTCCAACAGGCAAATTGCCAAGTGTGTGAATTTTTCCAGAGCAAAAGTCGATAGGATTAAAAGAAAACTGGACAATAATCAATCACTAAAATTGAATAAAAGAAAAAATTGTGGACAAAATCAAATTACAACGCCTCGCACCAAAAGAAAAATAAGGGATATTGTGATAGAAAATAGGAGAAAATCGAAAAAAGTGCTTAAGGAAATCATAAACAGTGAAGGTATAACAATATCCCTTGCAACACTTCGGAGAAGAATGGCGGAGCAGGGGTTTAAGGCCTGTAGACCAGCCAAAAAACCAAGGCTCACCCAGGCAATGAAGGATAAACGTCTCCAATGGGCGAAAAATCATCGCCATTTTACCACTGATGATTGGGAAAGAGTAAGTACTCAGTTTCTCTTCATAAACACATTAAAATTTAAACGAATACCATATTAAAAAAAAAGAATATAAGTATTTCATCAAAAATATTAACCCAATTTTGAAAATTTTAGGTTTGCTTCTCACATGAATCCAAATTGGAAATTCTAATGGATAAAACTAATTTCGTCCGAAGAAGGACAGGTGAAATGTTCAATGATGATTGTCTTGTGGAGAGTGTGAAGCACCTGCTAAAATTTATGGTCTGGTCAGTCATTAGTAGCCAGGATACTGGAAGGTTATACATTGTAAAAAATACAATGCGGCAGGACCAGTACATCCAAGTCTTGAAGGAAAGAATGATTCCTCAAGCGATGGAGTGGTATCCGAATAGGAACTTTACCTTCCAGCACGACTCTGCTCCATGCCATAAGGCAAAAACTGTAACAAAGTTTTTAGAGGATGAAAAATTCCATGTATTACCCTGGCCAGGAAACTCGCCCGACCTAAATCCCATAGAAAATTTATGGGAATTGTTAAAGAGAGATATAAGTAAAAATCTTATAACAAATAAAAGAGATTTGATTGAAAAATTAATAAATGTTTGGCACCACAGCGAGGAAATAAAAAAAAAATTGTCAAAACCTCATCAAAAGTATGACCAGAAGAGTTGAAGCCGTAATTGCTGCAAAAGGTGGCCACACTAAGTATTAGTGATTTTGTGTACAATATTTTGTATATCTTATTTATTTTTCCTAAATATACGTTACACTTCTATATTTTTGTCATTTACTATTATTTATATCCTATATTCCCAAAATAAATAGTTGTAAATTTAACTCATTACAAAATATAGGGAAAATCAGCTTCAGAATATGAAAATTTGTAAAAATGTTGGTTGGCTCTAATTTTTTGAGCCACCACTGTATTTAAAATAGATAAAAAATTCATATTGATATATGAAACATCTGAGAAGTCTGATGATAATACAATATTAGACAAACTTGATATATGGCTTAAAAAAGTTTATTGCAAAATTCATAAAAACGCTTACTGTCCTCAGCCCTGCTATTTTTTCTAGACCATTTCAATGATTCATTTATGAGACTTCTAACCTGATTTTTACATGTTTCTATCTTAAAATGTCTAGTGACTTGTTGAGATGTTTTGAGAAACGAATCACTATTTTTTGTAAATAATAAAAAAGTATGTCCATTTCTACAAACTGTATTACACTCTGTATTAGACTCAATGCCTATTTGCGACAATTCAAAATTAGCAGTTAAATACTTTTTGCATTCACTATAAAACCCAAACTTTTTGGCCCCATGATAGCAGAAAAAAGTTTAATTTTTATAAATAAAATATAATATATTTAAATAATGGTAAATGTAATGACATTAAAATCCTCCTCACTGCAAGTGTGCGTTATTGAAGCTTAAAAAGTTATCTAATTAGAGAATAATGTTAAGGTGTCTGAGTATGCTTTTTTTTTTCAATGAAATTTGGCAGGTAGTAAGAAAAAAGGTTATTAAAGGTGAGAGAATATATTAGAAAAACGAACCAGCATTCCTTCGATATATACTTGATGTCCAAACAACAACAAAATTTTACCTAATTGGAGTAGAGTTTTTAAGTGTCTGAGCATGCTTTTTTTTCAATGAAGTTTGACAGGTAGTAAGAAAAAATGTTATTAAAGGTGAGAGAATATATTAAAAAATTAACCACCATTCCTTCGATATATACTTGATGTCCAAACAACAACAAAATTTTACCTAATTAGAGTAGAGTTTTTAAGTGTCTGAGTATGCTTTTTTTTCAATGAAATTTGGCAGGTATTAAGAAAAAAAGGTTTTAAAGGTGAGAGAATATATTATAAAAATGAGCCAGCATTCCTTTGATATATACTTGATGTCCAAACAATAACAAAATTTTAATTAATTGGAGTAGAGTTTTAAAGTGTCTGATTATGCTTTTTTTTCAATGAAATTTGGCAGGTAGTAAGAAAAAACGAGATGGTTGTCGATATGGACCTTTTAACAGGGGTGAATCCAGATAAAGTAAGAGGGGAGGGCAATTTTTAGATTTTTTTTGTTTGAATATCATAAGTGTTCAAAGTTTTTCATTTTTCAATTCTTCTGCAAAATGAACTTTTGTTATAAAGGACATGCTAAACTCACAACTGCTTTCACTCTGCGAAACACAATAAGTTGAGAGACATGACGCTTTGCTGACGTTTAGTGTTGAGGTTTCATAAAATATTTATGCACTGGAAAATATATCTAAACAAAATGACAGAAAATGCTCATCAAAAGTAAGAGTTTTTTTTATTGTCAATTAAAGAAAGTGACTTTCTTTTGTCTTTAGGTTGTGCTGTACATCTCTAACAAATGGGTTCCGTCAGTTCTTTCAGAAAAAAAAGTTTAGATTTATATATCAATAATATTATATATAAATATTGCAATAAAAATCTGTTAACTTTAAAACAAAAATTATTTTAAAACTAAAAAGAGAAAACTGCAAAGAAATGTTTAAGGAAATTTTTAGAGCAGCAGAAAAAACAATAGTTAAAAAAGATCGTAGTTTTACCGTCAAGATATACCTTCAAAAACAACGTAAGAATATTACGGGCAATCAATTTATACTCCTCTTCTTGATGTGCTGATGTTGGGCATAAACAAGTTTTTTAATGAAAATTTGCAATATTTTTAAATCTGCTCTTTGATGTCAAAAAACATTATTACGCAGAACCATAAAGTTATTCTTAAAACTGTTTCTGCAATCAAGTATGTCTATGTCTATGGTGTATTCTTGGGCTTAGTATCCAAAACTTATTTGTACTCAGGTACAGATAAGTTTTAGATACTAAGCCTGCTATAGTTCAACTTACATCGGAAGTTGAACTATAGCAGTGCAAATGTATAAGGATGAAAGATGAGTGAAGGAATCACATGCCTCCTGATCTTTCTGTTGTTTTTGATTTGTATGACCAAGTGCAATATATAACAGGTGCAATACCCAATCACTCACTAGTTGTTTCAAATTTTCAAGTCATGTCTTGTAAGTGTTGACAGTGCTGAACGTAGCTTCTCAACTCTAAGTAAAATTAAAAATAGCTAAAAATACAATGACAGAATCAAGTTTGGTTTGCCTTACTTAATGCGTGCAGAGAAATTTCAGCAAATGTTAAAAACGTGATGGACTGTTTGGATATTTAAAAATTATTCAGCCAGTTGATCTTTTTCGGTGCCCAAGCAATGCGAAAAAGTTTTGAATTTAATAAAATATAAAACTTTAAATCTTTCCTAGAATAGGCTGAAAACAGATACCACCAATTTAGATAAAATTTTATATTAAATGTGTAACTTGCTAATGTGGCAGCTAAAATTTTGATCGGAAAATGATTGATATTACTGCAAATTATATTATTATATAAAACAGTATTAAAAAATGTTTTATTCTCGGCATAAGTCGCAAATAAAATGTTTTTGTTTTTGATCATCATATGCACAGTCAATATGGCACTAGTCTTGACAAATAATTATAGTTAATTTAGTAGTTATACTCTTTTTTATATTTTCTTTACAGAGATAGCCAGCTTTCACTTTAAAGAGATTTATTCGCTTGCTCACACCCTTTCATAAATTAGTTGTCCTGCTTTATCTTTTTATTTAGTCGCTGTAAAGCTTCAGTAGAAAGTGCATCTTTATATGAACTACTCGTCAACACGGTCGTACTAGAATTATTATTTTTACTTTTGAGAGGAGAAGTTCGTATTGGAAGTGGAGATAACGCTTTTATTGGTATATCAAGATACTGCAAGCTAAAAATTAACTCTTTTTATAATAAGTCTTTTTAGATTACAAGACAAATAATAACAAACAAAAAAACGGAACCAATAAATTATACAAAAATTTATAGTGGTTTGTAAAATACTTTAAATAAAAAAAAGCATTTGTTATTAAATAGCAAATAAGTTGATATCAAAACTCAGAAAAAGAGAAAAAAAGATTGCTTTTACTTAATTAAAGTTTAAGTCTATATCAAATAATATATAAAAAGCCAATATTTGTTGCTGCAAAAGCATGAATTAATTAATAAATACGCAGCTCATATGTAAAAGATGCACTTTTTGCAGATGTACAAATACAATACTTGTCAATTATATTAATAAACAAATTAACTGGCGGAGCCATTTTGCATGTTATTGGCAAATTATTCTAATCATTGACAATACGATTTGTGTAGAAATTATGACAAGCATTATTATATATGAACTCGGGCATTAGAACGTTGAATGATGATCTGTAATTTAGTGGATTATGCCAATTGAAAATCATAAAACCGTATTCTAGTTTGAACTGTTGGATCAAGTCACCACGTCGCCTGCAAGTTTCCAAAGTAGTAAAATTGAGACAATGACACTTCTTATCATAAGGTAATCCTATTAAATCATAATGTATTTTTATTGCTTTGTGCTGAATTTTTTTAATTTTCTTAATGACATTTTTAATTAAAGACACCATACTGGAACAGCAAGTTCCAGATGCGACCTAACATACGTAGTGTATAGTTTACTCCAAAGCTTCATGTAAGCCAAGTATATTATTTGCTTTACGTGTTGCAACTTCTATGTGTTAATTCCATTTTAGATCATTAGATATAAAATGGAATTAAGATAAAAAATGATTTTATTTTATCCGTTAAGTCATTTATATAGATGATGAATAATGTTGGACTATGTACAGACCCTTGCGGAACTCCGCTTAGAACATCGCTGTTTTTTACAAATCAAAAATGACTCAATCCATTTAAAAACGTTGCCATTGATCCCATATGCTTTCAATGTATGAATTAGTCTACAGTGAGAAACTTTATCAAACGCTTTTACGAAATCTAAAAATGCAATATCGATTAAATTTCTTTTAGCAAACGCTTTCGTAATGTAGCCAACACTTTCCAATAAGTTAGACGTACATCCTTTTTTGGACATAAATTCGTGTTAATTATTAGGGGTGTTTCATTAACATTTTTTTATTATCCGACCGTATATCGAATACCCAAACATTTAAAAATTATTAAGCCAGATATCCGGCCAGATAATGTAACTCAAATCCTAAAAAATTTTATAATGAGAAAAGATTACCGCGGTAAACCTTCAAAATGGCAAGTTTTGTTTGGAACCTTTCCAAAATTAATGATAGCTGTGATTTCACAGCATTACCTATTCCATGTGAAAAGCAGATAAGTAGGGGATGTAATTAATCTGGTCAGAAGTCATTTTGCACAACTCTACTGCATAATCATGCAAAAAAAAATTCATTGTAAATTGTATGAAAAGAAAAAAAAATTAATATTGAATCTTCTTCAGCTGCAAAAGGAAGTTCAAAATGTATTGAACTCTGATTAAGTCTCCTTTTTAAAAGCTGCTCAAGGAGTTGATGTTTTCTTTAATCCCTCGATTATAGAATAAAATAATGACGTTTTAAGCTATCGGAAACATAAAAGAAGTTTCCGCTGGTAAAAGGGTTAGCACTTAAGTTACTAGCACCACCTGTATCCTCTATATTTTCGAAAGATTATTTTCATTATTTATGAGAAAAAGCAACGAAGGCTAGAAATGTTAATTTCTAGCCTTTGTCGTTTATATTTCTTTTATCACAGCCACGTTGAGGTAAAAGAAATATAAATGATAAACTGAATGATAAACTGATGCATTTATTGCGCATATATAATTTTAGCAGTATTTCTTTCAATTTTTAAATGGTATTAACATGAAATATCTGGTATATAATAAACCGGTAAAGTTATAAAATCCAGCTAGATATCCAGCATCAAAATGTAGATTTTGATGACATCTATTTTTGAAAAAATAAAATAATTTTTAAACCGATTATGAATGGTTCTTGCGAGCATGCCTTTATATATAATTATTAAATGGATACATTTTTGAGTAGAGTAAAGAATCTATTTTTCAAAAATAAAAGAAAAAAAAGTTCTGAAGAATTAAACTTTTTGTGACTTTGTACACACAAAAAAAATTCTGGCCCACTGTGCATTTGCAATAATCTGTTGAGTTATTTAGCTGTGATAGTTTTCTGTTAGGCAAAATAATTCTCTATAAAAATGTATTAAAAAAAATTACTTCATGTAAATCACTGAAGTATATCCTTTGGTTAATAAACATCTAGTTGTTTGTTAGGTAAAGCACAAAAATGCCGAACTACTTATTGTAATTATGCACTTGATCAAATTAATTTTTTTTACATTAATGTAAAGAATTACTTAAGTGATTATTTTGGTTCAGTTAGAAAGATGAAATTAAAATGGTTTTTGACAATTGCATCAATAACTTTATTATGTAAGTAAAGAAAATTTGTTAAAATAGAAAAAAAAATTAAAAATGTGATATTAAATAAACTTACATTAAATTTCTTTTAACAGATAAAAAAAAGTAAATGTAAAAAAATTGTAAGATTGTATATATAAATTGTTTAGTTTTACTAAACGGAACCATTTCCAGCTAGATAAATTAGACTTGTAGCTAGATGCTAGACCTAGTTAAGTTCTATCATATACCTACTAAATAAATAGGTTAAATTAAACTCCTTTAAATGCTAATTTACTGTAAAGCGCAATTTAATTTGTCTTCGCCATCTCTTTAATGCACACATCTCAAGTTAATTTATATTATACTGTAGAGAACTGTAACTTTCTTTCAAAACTAACTAACTTCCAGACATAGAACATACTACAAACATTTTTATGTTTATACTTTGAAAATATTAAAACAACGGGAAAAATTGTCGCGCACATGTCATGGTAGAGATACTTGCGTTATTAATGTGCTTAGGTTATTAGTTAAGTCTGCGCACTTAAAATACATTAAGAGACAACTTTCTTTCTTAAAGGAAAAGAGATTTTATATTCAAACTTTTTTTTTTTTAAAACGGGGCGAGGATCCTAATAAGCAGCCGGTGATCTGAAAAAAATTCAATAAAAACTTAATAGAAACTTAATAAAGAAAAAAATTTAAACGCCCGTTTTTTTATAGAAGATTACTATTTTAAAATAACAAGTTATAAAGTATTGATTAATCAATACTTTATAATTTCTTATTGTTAAAATGAACATTATTTTTTAATTCAAATTTTTGTTTTGAATTAAAGATTAATGTTCACACACACAACAAAGTGTGTGTGTGTGTGTGTGCGTAAATTATGTTAGAGTATTCTACGAATAGAGTGCTCAATGTTCTTAAAGAACTGAGCAATAATAAGTTAATAAAAATCTCATCTAACTTTTTCTTTTACAGTCTGTTTCTCCTTCAGTAGCTTTTAGGATTTAGGAAGAATGTCTAAATATCAAAAAGTTCAAATTATAAAAAAAAAATTTCACCGATAGTTGGGATTTTGTTATAATTAGGTATATATAAACT
Source organism: Hydra vulgaris (assembly GCF_038396675.1). NCBI lineage: Eukaryota > Metazoa > Cnidaria > Hydrozoa > Anthoathecata > Hydridae > Hydra > Hydra vulgaris. Next base: position 37,828,975 of record NC_088931.1, read on the forward strand.
GTAGTTATTTAAAAATCAGGTTACAATACCTTTTTTCAATACCTACATTAAATTAAAAAAAAAAAAAATTGTGAAAAGAGTTCCTTAGAATTAGGATAACTTTAGTTTGGTCATTTATTTTCATAGTTTTTTAAAAGGTACTTATTTTCATGTCTGCATTTAGAAACAAAATCAGATTTTTTGTTTTGTAAACTTTTTTGATTCTAATAGGTAATAACTTTAAATTTTTCTGCAAATCTAGTATACAATTTTTCCTAAAATTTGAAATTGTCGCTTGTTTGGATCAAGAAAATTAACTAAACAAAAAATCTGATTTAATTTCTAAATGTAAACATAAAAACTAGTACCTTTTAAAAAGCTACAAAAACAAATGAATAAACTAAAATTATCCTAATTCTAAAGATTTCTTTTCAAAATTAATTTTTTTTATTTTAATGAAGTTAATGTAACTTCCTGATTGCAAAATAACTACAGTTATTATATAATAAATTGTAAAAGTTCCCAACTTCCTGTGAAATATTTTTCTATAACTTGAATTATCTTATATTTAGGCATTCTTTCTGATGAAGCTAGAGAAGAAGAAATAGCTTGTCAAAGAAAAAATTAGATGAATGATTTTACTAATTTATATATATATATATATATATATATATGTATATATATATATATATATATATATATATATATATATATATATATATATATATATATATATATATATATATATATATATATATAAATCTTTATTTAAAATTGATTAGCATTATAAATAATGAATTGTACAATTTTATCTATTGTTAAACACTGAGTAAAAGTTAGCTAAGAATGTAGGAAAAAGAACTTTTTATGTGTTGAAAAAGCAGCGGAGCTGCCAATGTTTCGTGGGAGGTAGAGGTCACTGACACCATCACGAAAATTACGTAGGTATTTTTGAATAAAGGATTGCTGTTGGGGTTTCTGCTATTGGTGCGAGGTAATTTAGTGATTATCGGATGATTTGTGTCTGCAAAGATCTTTTTAATGATATTATACAGGTCTTGTGTAGTAATTCTTTAATGTCAAAACAAATGTTGAGACGGCTCGAGTTGGTTGCATCAACTCCGATGATGTGTATGGCATTTTTGTGGAAATGTTAAATCTCTTTTTTTGCTGCAGACTGCAAGAGGTAAGAACTTGGGCACTATATATAATGTGGTTAATAGCGTAAGATCTGTAGACTTGTAGAAGGTTGGGCTGAGTGTGTCCGAATTGTTTTAAGCACTTGAGTAGAAATGGCACTGATTTTATAGTGTTGTGCACTTTTATCCATTGTTCATTCCAATCAAGATTCTCATTGAGCAGGATTCCAAGGTATTTATAGCTGTATAATATGGCTTAATATTTTAAGCTGTTGAGTTTCATTCCATTGGCCACAGACAAATTTGCGACGCCATCAGCAATGGATTGAGGTAAATTGGTAGGAACCTTATCACAGATAATGTAGGTCAGGATGTTGTCAGCACATTTTTCGAGAATGGTTTCAGGTGGGAGATAGGTATTTATATCGGAAATAAAGAGAATAAACAAGATTGGGGCGAGAAGACTCCTCGCACCACATCAAACAATTTAATTTTCGTGTTCTCTCTGTAACAAAATTGAGATCTTCAATCAGTTTCTCACAGATACCAACATTGATGTTGCCTGCATAACTGAAACATGGCTAAGCTCTGCTGATAAGCAAGTTATTATCTCTTAAGTCAATAGTAATTACACTTACATAATCATTGAATGTAAGGATCGCATAGGCGGTGACACTATCATATTTATAAACAAAAAATATTCAGATAAAACAGAACAAATAAAACCGACAACCAACTCTCTGTCTAATTCAGTGAACAAGAACACCTGAACAAGAAATCGAACTAACTATCGCTCGAGTGTACCCAAATACCTACCCCTAGGATGCTCCTCCTGCCTAATAACATGCGCATATATCCCGGTTTGGTCTGAAAATGCGCAACGTGAAGCATCATATCAACTTGCACAACCCATCAAACTAGCAATAACTCGCTGCACAATTGGCAACAAACCACTTATAATTCTCGCAGGAGATCTAAATGGTTGCCCTACTGACTTTATTTGCCGTTTTCACCAGCTTATTCACCTTAATTCACATCTCTCCCGGAAATCAGCAATTCTTAACATCATTTTAAGTAATGCTCCAAAATGCTACGTATCCAATACTCTTCCCATCTTTGGAAATTTAGACCACCTTCTTGAAGTTAGTCAGCCCTCACTCAATCTCTACAAAATCACTCGCCCGGCTCCCTGAAAGGTTACAAATTGGTCAGGTAGAGTTGCTGATACTGTTGCATTAATACGATGTACTGATCTTGAAACCCTAGTTGACTCACCGTATGAAACGCAAGCGGCTTGCAACAACTTTTATTATTCTATACTCTATGTTCAAGACATCTGCCAACCATTTAGAACCACAACGCTTGTCAACCCCAAACCTTAAACAAGGCCCCTTTTATTTAGAGCCTTATAAAAGAACGTCTGCAACTTTATTCTTCTGGTCACTATTCTGAGAGGAAAGTATTTGCAAATTTAGTCATCAAACTAGTCACCAAAAGAACACATATTTATAACCAACGCTTCTGCTCCGGTAAAACAAATTTCAAAGATCAATAAAAATTTCAGATCAATCCGAACAATATTTCAAAAAGGCCAGTTTTTAAAAAACATGTCGCGCAGATTGTTCGCGACGCGGGTTGATTAGGGTTAAATTTGTTAAAATTTTTTCACACCACCCGCAGCTTATTAGAACCCTTGCCCCACTAATTAGTTTTGAAGAAAATAAAAGTATAAATGTAAAATCTTTTTTTCCACAAGAAGAAAAGTTGTCTCTTTAATGAGTGTTAAAAGCGCAGACTTAACTAGTTACCGAAGATCATTAATAAAATAAATATATCTATCGTGACAAATGCGCAAAAAATTCTCCCTTTTTTTTGATGTATATCGAAATTTTAGGATTTTTTAAAAAGTCTCTCTTTTTTGTTTCATAAAGTATAAAATTATGTATTAGTTATGTATATAACATCTATAGAACTTTAAAAAGGTATTTTTATATTTTGTAAAATTGGAAACGATTTAAAAAAAACAAAACTTAAACGCATTAGTGAAAGGATTTGAACCCGCGATGCACTTCGGAAAGGCCGCGAGCTAACCACTTCGGTTGCTGAGGCATAATATTTTAATAATTTTTAACACTTTTTAAAAAACAAAAGATGGTTTAACTTTATAAAACAGAAAATAAATTCCTTGGATCAAAAGGAGATCCGCAATGCGATTTTCAAGTTAAAGTTAAACTGTAAAACTTAACATAATTTTTAACATTACACAATAGAGATGTCACATATATTCTGTGACATTATTCGGTATTCGGCCTATATATATATATATATATATATATATATATATATATATATATATATATATATATATATATATATATATATATATATATATATATATATATATATATATATATATTTATATATATATATATATATATATATATATATATATATATATATATATATATATATATATATATATATATATATAAGATAAAGAGAAACAGTGTATTAAAGAAAAATTTGATAAGTGTTTTTACTGATTTATTATCAATGTCAATACTATCTCACCTGAACCAATAGCATTCAACCGTAACGCAATTGACAGTTGTTGTATTGGTGAAATGTATTTATATTGTATATATATATATATATATATATATATATATATATATATATATATATATATATATATATATATATATATATATATGTATATATATATATATATATATATATATATATATATATATATATATATATATATATATATATATAATGATTTATTTGTTATTTACTCATATAATGGGTAAGTTGACAGACGTATTTCTAAAATTATTTTAGAAATAAAAAATGCTTAAGATCTGTAAATATGTGGTGTAAATAAATTTTTACCGCATGTTTACAAAATGATAATGGCAATTTATTTTTTTTTTTTTATTTTTGCTTTCAAGTCTGGTCGGTACCAAATTTAAAAAAAAGACATGAAAACTCGTTTTTCAAGAGCAAATTTAGTTCAAGTTTGCTTCTTGTACAAAACATTAGTAAGACTTTAGTTTTGAAGTATAACTTGAAAGTTCAAGTTAGCTTCTTGCATTCCAGCCTTATTGCTTTGGAGTATACTCTTCTCAACTATCTCAACAACAACAACAACAAAAACAAAAGCAATATATTTACCAGAAATATAGATGTTTTATATAGACATGTTACAAATTACAAAGAATGTATGTGCAGTCTATATTCTGGATGGTTCACTCTTATATAGCCTGGCTAAATCGAGGAGAGCGACCATTAACAAAACAAAACAAAAACAAAAAAAATAATATAAATACATACACAGAAGGTTGCTATCAGACAACATTCATATTTGTATCATATCTTATTTATCTACTATGGTGATAAACTTTTTATTACCAACGATGCAATTGTTGTTTTTATTTATCTTGATGTAACAAGTAGTAATTTAGTTTTGAGGTTTATTTTGAGTTTATTTATCTTGATGTAACAAGTAAAATTTAGTTTTGAGGACATATTTTTTAATATTGTAAAAGGGGATTGTGTTTAATTTATTTTTAATTTGATTCCAGTTCATTATAGAGTATTTAAAAGAATGTTTACCTCGAGATTTTGTATTATATGTTCGCACACTCAGTGCACCTCTACAAGAATTTCTTGTAAGTTGACAGCTAATTGCACTGCGTAGAGTAAACCATCTATTAAATTTTGGAGGTTGCTTTTTGTTTAGGCAGCTATGAATAAATTAAAAATTTTCAATTATGATTGCATCATGTACTTTTACAATTTGTAATGCATTAAAAGATGTGAATGTATGTGAATTTTTGGTAGAAATTCAACAATCCTGACTGCTTTTTTCTGCATGATAAATTGGTAATTCACAGTACTTATATTTTGACTCCATGATAGAAGGCAATATGTGAAGTGAAAGTGAAATAAAGCATATTAAATAGATTTTAAAGTTTTTTTTGTATGAAATGTTATGATATCCAACTTATTGGAGATATTGTTATAATTGTAGTTCAAGGATAAGTTTCATTTAACTTTATACTAACCATGAGCGAGACTAGATTTTTTCAAACCGAGACGAGACCGAGCCGAGAAGTTACTACTTCTCGTGAGATTGAGAACGAGACGAGACGAGAAATTTAACAAGTTTTGAAAACAAATTTATTAAAATCCAAGTAAAAAAAAAAAATGTAAACATGGCTTTGACAAATAGACACAAATGACATTTGTCAAATGTAAACAACTTTTTCAAATATTAATTCAGAATTTTTTTGCCAAACTTTTCCAACAAGACAATGTTTTCTCTGATTAAGATGACTTGTTCTACTTTTTCTGGGTGTAAGTTGTGTCTGGATGATCGGACGACGTTTCCACCTGAGCTAAAAACTCTCTCTGATTTAGTTGAACTTGCTGGAATAGCTAAAATTTGTGTAGCTAATGAAGAGAGTTCTGGCAATGTATTTGAATGCAATTTCCACCAATCAAGAATCGGAAAGTCTTTTTTGGCATCAGGGAGATATTCATGCTGGCACATTTCGCTCAAAATAGGATTCAGTTCCGATGTTGGCTCTTGTGTCTGACGTTTAACTTGCGCTTCAGTTTTGAATTAGCGGACAAATCTGCTGAAAGGACTCCGGCAACAGGTTGGCACTCAACATTATCCTTAACCTGTTAGGCTAACCATTCTTTTGTTGCTTGAAATTTTTTGAAGAGCTTCAAGTGAAGTCCCTTTAAAGCAGGATTTAAGTAGTTTGCTGCAGCACTTAATAAGTTTCCAGTGTGACAAAAAGGAAATCTTTTCTCAATGCAGCTTTTCAAGTTTTTTTGCATACAAGACACCGTAGCCATTTTTTCCATCCGTCTCAATAAATTGATCAATTTTGTCATGAATTAAATAAAGAGAATTGGCGACAGTGTTAATTGTTGGAATAGACTCAGCCGACCACGTTTCTGTAGCTTCTTTAAGTGGTGCCAAAATTTCTACTGCTCCCTCGATTGATTTCCATTGTGATGCACTGATGGTCTTTGAAGAAAAAGTATCTTCATTTGCACATAAGCTGATAATTGCACTCTTTAAATGTAGGACAGAAGCCATGCAATCCAGTTCACTATTCCATCTTGTGTCAACAGATTGGCGTAACTGTCTAAAATTGATTCCTTGAGCGTCTGATTCTGATTCAAGCAACTCAGCTGCAACTGTTGACTGGTGAGTTAAAGAAGCCAAATCTTTGCATGTTTGCAACGCATCATCCATTTCAGCAGTCATTCCAAATAAGTCTCGAACTGCACATTGCAAAATATGATTGTTACACAAGTATTCGTCAAGGCGCTTTGACAATTTGACTGCAAGTTTCATGTTTCTTGCCTGGTCGTTCACGCAGTACGTTAGGAAATCAGCAGGCAAACTTAGTTCATCTAAGAAAGAATCCAGCTTTCCTTCAATTAAGATACCTGTGTGTCTGCCTGGGAACTGTTGGACATGGGGTGTCCAGTGATGTAGTCTCCAACTTTCGTCAATAGCATGAAAAGTCCAAGAGATGTAGCTGTTCTGAGCTCTAGAAGTCCAAAGATCAGAAGTAAATGCAGCACTTTTTAGATTTGGCGTAATCTCCGTTATTATGCTCTTCATTCCAGCTTGAACTTCTCTTGACCGAATTGAAAGCTTTCTTGAATATGCTGTTCTGTGATGATGGCTCAGTTTAGGGTTTGCAATGTCAAACAATTTCTTGAAACCTCTTCCTTCGACTGCTGAAAAGGATGCCAGATCAGTGCAAAAGTAATCCAGCATTGCAGAGTCAAACTGTTTTTGAATGGAATTGTCTTTGTCATATTTGGACTTTGTTTCAAGAATTTCGACCATGGTTCGTTGTTTCTTCTTAGGAGGAGGAAGAAGAGAGTCAGTTTTTTCAGAATACTCAACGTAATCTTGGCTGTGTTTTTTTTCGAGGTGACGATGAAGTCCGTTTGTGTTTCCATCTTTTGTTTTCAAAGACTTTTTGCACGCCTTGCATTCAGCACCGTCACTTGGTTTTTGAAAATATCTCCAGATTTTGTTTTTTCTTGGTGACATTTTTGATCGTTGAAATAAGGCAAGAACATTTCTTTTCAATATGAACAATATGTGTCAAGTTGAATTCCACTGGTAAACTAATGAAATTAAGTCGAAAGTGCACCATTTTATACAAAAAGTTTTTGTATTTAAAATCTAATTAAAAATATTTAAAATCTAATTAAAATTTTTTAATTAGGCTTAAAAAAAAAATCTAATTAAAAAATCTAATTAAAAATCTAATTTGTTATTGTCAAAAACAAAAAAAATTTAATTTGTTATTGTCAAAAACAAATTAAATTTTTAATTAGATTTATTAAAATCACGGAGTCAAAATATTAATTTATTAAAAAAAAAATTATTAACCATCTTGTAAATTATAATAATTTTTAATTTGGAAAATAATATAATATTTAAGTCTCGTTCTGCTTCTCGCGAGAATTTTCTATTTCTCGTTTCTCACGAGAAGTCTTATTTCTCACGAGAAACGAGAACGAGACGAGATCTCGCTCATGGTTACTTTATACCTAAGTAGTTTACAAATTTTTTGCACCAAAGTTTTTTCCCATTTAACTTAACTTTAAGCTGCTGGTTTAATTTTTGTGATAACTTTTAAATAAAATTAAATTAGTTTTTTTGGCGTTAGGGGAAATTTTGTTGGCATTTAGCCAGTTGCACAATTTTTTAAGATCATAATTAACATATTTGTTGGTTTTATAGACTTTTTCATATAGAGAAGGTTTGTGTATCCTGAAAAGTGTTGGAATCTACAAAATTTCAAAGCTCTAGATGTGTCATTTATATAAATAAGAAACTGCAAAAGGCCTATGACAAATCCCTGAGGAACAGAAAGAATGCCATAATGAAATAGCATCAATGTCTCTTGATCAAAAGTGATCCTGTAATAGTTAACATTAGATCCGAAAAAATCAATTTGAAAATAAAAAAAAACGTCTCTGAAGTTTTGGATATGCTAATGACCTAATGTCAAATGATATGCTAATGACTTAATGCTTTTTTTGTAAAGTATTATGTGCGTTTTGGTTTGAGATACCCAAAAATAGTCAAAAAAAGAGTTTTTATTTAAATACGCTTTATGTTTATTTTTAAAAACAAATCACCTTCCCTTTCTTTTTTTTAATAGTCAAAAGTTTGCATAGAGTCATTTTAATATTGTTTACAATTCTCTAGAGGCTTTAATGATAACAATTGTGTTAAAAGAGCGCAAATGGTTTTTACACAACCTTTGTGACTAAGAAAAACTAGAACAAATAAAAGTCAATGATCAATAGTGGTACATCTATTGGTTTTATAATCATCATTTCCTCTCTAAGTAATTAGTCCTAAACAATAATTAGGCATTTATCATAGTTGTCTTTTGATTTGTTTGCAATTTAGATATCCTGCAAGTTTACAAGCCATGAGTTTAAGTAGTATACCAGAGAATATCAGTAAAAGCATTGCCCAATTATCTGCATTAGAAATGAAATATTACTTTATGTTGACATTCCACAATGTTATGAGTAATCATTTTTATCAGTGCGCTGAATAATACTCTGTATAGTTCACTTAATGCCTTTCTAATTTAGGCCTCAGCAACTTGAATTACAATTACTAATTATAATACTACTAATAATTCTGGAATGATTATAATCTATACTGGTAAAGCTACAGTTAAGCAACTTAAAATAATTTTATTTATTGTCCTTGCTGCGCTCTTGCCAGCGGAGACTTTTTAAAAATAAGGAATATTTAGACACCTTTAAACGGAAAGGGACTAAGCGCCATCTGTTTGGTGTTGAGAAAATGGTTTTCTTTCCGTTTATTACAGTACACACCTGGATACACCTTTTCTCTTTTTTTTTTTTCATTTTTTTTTTCCTGCTTATTGACAACATTATAGTTAAAGGAGATTTTTATTACTGTTTAAATTTGACAATTCCCTACAAGATAGCCAAGCGCCAATAACTCAATTAAGTGAAAAATGGCGCTTAGTTCCTTTAAAAGACGTTTATTTGTTGACTTCAGTACCTACATTGACTATCTTATAGCCTGCTTTTATAAGGGACTGATGCTACATCGAGTAAGGGTTTGTCATGAGATAGCAATATTTTTTCTTTTATTATTCCAATAAATATTTCTTTATATATTTCTGAATAAAGATCTTACATTTAAGGATATTTACAAGTAGTAAAATAACTAAATTAAGTAAATACCTACAATGCTAATAATTTATAAAAAAAATAATAGTATTAACATATAAAAACAATAGCAATGACAAAGCTAACAATATATAAAAATACAAATATTAATAAAAATAATGACAATAAAAATAATAAAAACGATAGTATGGTTTTATCAATAATATATTACAACAATAACAATTATATTTGATAATAATAATAGTTATAATAATAATAATAATAATAGTAACAATATGACAATAACAATAATAATAATAACATTAACATTAAAAAAAAACTAATAACAATAATAACGAAAATAATACTAAATGAATTAGTAGTATTAGTATTAGCATAAAATAAAAGCAACAGAAACAGTAAAATATATCAATTAAAAAAAAAAGTAAACGATAAGTGAATAATTAATAAAACAGAAAAAAATATAAAAAATAAATAATCATAATAACCATAATTGGTTTGGCTCCCCAACGCCTTTTTATAAACAGATAGATTTAACTAACTATAAATTTTGGAAGCTTAGTCATTAAAGACTTAATGTCATACATGTATATACATACATATAAACATACGCACATACACACACTTATATATATACACCCACAAGTTTCAGCATGACGGAGCACCCTGTCACAAGGCCAGGCTTGTGAGCAGTTGGTTGCGTGAGAACGGGGTTGAGATTATGGCCCCTGGCCTGGTAACTCACCCGACCTAAATCCCATTGAAAACTGCTAGAATCATCTTAAAAACGAAGTTCAGAAACTAAGACCCTCATCTTCGGATGATTTACAGGAAAAATTAGGCAGGTATGGACTCAACTTATGACTCCTGAATATTTAAAAAAGCTCATATATATATATATATCAATAGCGGATCCAGGCTGTAGCAAGTGTAGCAATTGCTACAGTCCACTCATTTTTTTTTCTTGTTTTTTTTAAACATACATTTTCTTTTCATGCAAAAAAGAAAAATAATTTAAATATGGAGGTTACAAGTAGTCAAAATTCGGCGTTTCAAAAATTTATTCAAAATTGTAGCTGAGCCAAGTTGACTATGTTACAAAAATATTTCAATCGGAAAAATGACATGATTCACTGAAAAACCCATGTTTTTAACGAGTTTTGTCTCACATGCTCATAAAATTTTGAAAGAATGTCAAATATTTCGCAGCGTATTAACTTAAATTGAACTGGGAGTTTAAAAAAATGGCAAATCGACTGTAGCAGCTTTAGCATAAGTTAATTTGTCAAATTTTGAAACAACTCTATACATACCCCCCATAATTTGTTATATATTCAGAGGCTATTTAACTGCAATCTTTTTACGTAGTGACTAAAAGTCATCAAGCAAGAACGTGTAGCAAAAAATAAAAGTGAAGCAAAAACAGAAATTCTGTTAAATATCAACTCTCCGTTTATAAAACTTTTTTTTAATGAAGTGGATAGCAATCATTAAATGAAAAGGTTTTTAGTCTATTATGAAAATGGTGAAGTTTTTTTATGTTTATGAAAAATGGTGAAATGTGTTTATGAAAACTGTTTTAGATGTTATGTCATAACATCTAAAACAGTTTTCGAAAGAGAATTTATATAATCATAACTTATGATAACATGTAATACAAGTTATATGTTTGATGGTCCTAAATTTCTTCTGAAAATGTTGTGAAAACCTGTCAACAAATATATTCCTAATTTTTATGTGATCAAGTTCATTTAACTTTAGAATCGGTATGAGAGTCAAATACTGAATAACAAGCCGATGAAGCTGCTGTCCTTGAAGGACCTGTCTCTCTGTTTCCTGCTACCTCTAGTGTCAGTACTCCAAATGTGGTTGATCTGGCAGTTGAAGACAATAATTAGTCCGGAACTTTAGACAGAAGCAAAAATACAGAAATATTTTATGAATTTATATTTCCTTATCAAATTGCACAGCAAAGGCAGCTGATAAAGATTTAACTCTAACGTTTCATGAAAAACCTTGATTAACTACAGATAAAACTCTTTCGTTGTTTGACTTTTGTCCACGTTATCAAAAACATACAAAATAATGGACTCAGAAAGCAGAATGTTTTTTTCTGATAATACTTGCAATGTTCTTCTTAATCACCCTGAAATCCTACTATCTCAAACTTTAACAAGACTGGTGATTTTATTAAACTTGCTGTCACATAATGGAAAACTTTTAAACTAAAAAGTGTGGGCATATATTTTAGGTTCAATAATGATCAAAATGCTTCCTCAGAGATCTAAATGATGTGCAAAGAAAGGTTGTTTTGGATTTTTGCAATACACCATTATGCATGAAAAAAATTAGAAAATAGGCATAAATTATCAACACATGTCACAAGACATTTCACAAGTTATACACGTGAAGAAATAGTCTAGCTGATTAAAACACTATTAGGAGAAACACTTTTGTTACAAGTATATTATGTTAGGAAAATTTGTTTCGGAACTACTTGAAACAGAATTTAAAAGTTTAAGAAAAGTACATATTTTTTAGGTGTTCTTCAAAACCAAAAAAGTCTCTTGTTTACATTAAAATGTATTTTGAAATTATGATTTGCTTAACGAATATGAAATCATATGAAATAGGTGGATTAAAAAGTCTTTTTGAAAATACTGTTCAGTGGCTTTTCTTCAATTTGATTAAAGATAAAGTTTGCTTGACTTCCATATTCAATACTTTTATGCTTTAACACTTAATTGAAATTGAGTGTCATCATTACAATATACTTTTCTATATTAATTTATAAAAAACCACTAAAAACTTTTTATACCAAAATCAATCAAAGAACTATGTTGTTTTAAACAAAGAGCGACTATATTAAGTTTGTCTCATTAGGTTGACATTATTTCATTGACACTTTGGTTTTTATTATTTGCTGAGATTTGTTAATTGTATCGTTATTAATTGTAATATGTATAAAGTTTGCAGTTTTTAAATTTTAAAAGCATTCCTTATTTATTTAAAGCAATATATTTTTATTGAAAAAGTTTAGTTACTTAAGTTCTTTTTTTTATTTGATTTTAAACCTGTTTCTTTTTTTCATTATTTGACAAAAAGTTTATTGTAATAGTTTAATGAAGTAATGAAGTTTATTATTAAAAATATGAAAGTATTTATAAGTTGTTTTTATACGTTCATATAAATTGTTACAGTGTCTATTTTAATTTTCAGATATTTTATAAAGTAAGCCATTAAAAAAAGCATGTGTTTTAAAAGAAATTTTAATTAAATAAAAAAATTAGATTTTAAACAAATTTTAATTAAACTTGTCGTTTTCATTTTCAAATATCAACTACCAATTTTTTTGCAGACCTAACATTTTAACAAGCACAAATATTTTGTTGATTTAAATATATAGATAAACTTTAATGATAATGTTTTGTGGATTATTTGACATAAATACATTGACCGGCTATAGGAATACCAAGAGCTATATGTAAATACATCGACTAAGGATAAGAGTTCGTTCAGGGTTTTAGTCATGATTAAAAGTCATAAAAGACAAGTAAACTATCATTTCGTTAAAAAGTATTCAGTTTAACTAGATGGTTTTTTACGTCGCGTAAATCAAGTAATGTTCTTCCGCTCTTAACGGACGGAAGAAGAAAGCAGTGGTAGGGGTACCTTATGTATCACTATAAGCTACTGTACATCCAAGACTGACGCAAATGATGTGTAATAACCTCTCCTCATACCCTATCAATGAATTTTAGTCAATTAGGTCGGCAAATTTAGCTCATTTATACCAGCAAATTAGCATATGTAAATCATATAGTACAGACGGCAAACTTGGACTTTTAGAACTGTCGGCAAATGTGAAAAAAAATCCTGGATCCGCCCCTATATATATATATATATATATATATATATATATATATATATATATATATATATATATATATATATATATATATATATATATATATATATATATATATATATATATATATATATATATATATATATATATATATATATATTAAAGTATCTTTAATATACCCTCTGACGAGCTGGAAAAATATGCAGTTTTACCTCTGTTCAAACTAAACACGTTTCTTCTGCAGTGGGAGCACACAAGCGAAGGACAAAGATCAGAATCAAAATTTGGCTAAATATATTCTTGAATTTTCTCACATACTGAGGGTGATATGGGCGTTAGAGATTTTGATCTGATACCTTTATTTATCAGGCAAACTGCACAAGTTGATAATTTAAATTTTGCTACCTTGTTGGAAAATGATACTTTTTATTTGAAAAGCAGCCGTAAATAGGTTATTTTAATTACTATAATGGCTGACTATTATAACTGAAAAAAAAAAGCCAAAAATTATGCGTTTAAATTTTGAAAATATACATACATAGCACTTAGTTCAGTTTTTTCTGACAACATGAATTATGTTTACTAATGCATATTATTGATTAAATGTAAAAAAATTAGGAGTGGGGAGAGTTTCAGCCTGGCGGTCAATTTTGAGAACAGTGACTAACTTTCCACACGAGAGTAACTGTTAAATACCAATTGAAAACAATATGAAAAGATGAATTTTTCTATTTCATAATTTATTTAACTTAAGGTAATATAAATGTATGAAATATTTCTGAACTTTTGCTTCTGTCTAAAGTTTCGAACTAATCATTGTCTTCAACTGCCAGATCAACCACATTTGGAGTACTGACACTAGAGGTAGCAGGAGACAGAGAAGTCCTTCAAGGGCAGCAGGTTCATCGGCTTGTTATTTAGCAGAAGTGAGCAACCATTTCTTGATCTTGTCTTTGCCATAGTTTTGCTGGATGTACAGGAGTTTTTCTAATTGTTCTGGTTACAACTTGGTTCGTTTGTAGGAGACAATAGCACCTCCAGTACTAAAATTTCTTTCTGACGAAGCACTAGGCACTAGATGCAGACACACAAAGCCATTTTCTTTCAGATTCTGCCAACAATGGAAACTTGTAATTGTTGGGCCTCCAGAAGGCCAAGACATCCAATCCAGTGACAGCAGGTACCTTGAGGTATATTTCCCATTCAATAGTAATGGAAGACTGATCAGCTGGGGCGGAGGCAACTCTAACTAGGATGTCACTAGCCAAATCAAAGAAAGGTTCGTCATCAGGTTAGGAGCCTTGTTATATTGCCTCTTCTAGTTGCCTGGCTTCCACCTCTTGTGTTGCCTGGATCCATTCTTGATGGTTCTGAGATTTTGAAATAAGAGCTTCATAGGCCTCATCAAATCCACCAATTTTTTTTAAAGCCTGACCCTTGTACAGAGGATTCAGCAAGTTGGCGACTGTATAGTGCAAGTTGGTTGCTTCAGATTCTGGAATCCGGAAATCAATGGCTTTAACTAGTTTTTGGTAAAACATCTCAGCAGTAGGAGACAGGCAACCACAAATAGCCTGCAGAAGTCGGTATTTCAAATCATACAGATGAGAGATAACTCTGTGAATGGAGACTTTCTTGTCAGCAGAAAAGCTTTTCAAAATATCCAAGATTTTCCTTAAAATTGGCAAAATTGTCAAAGAGGTCAAAGTCATCTTCACTGGGAATAGCGGATGCAAGTTTGATAGGTTCAGAACCTGGATTATCCCTAATCGAGGTCTTCTTATCCTTACAATACTGTCAATCATCATTAATGTGGAGCTCCAGCGGGTTTTGACAGGTGAAATAATTTGCACATACTTTAACTCCTCTTTGTCAACTATGTCGTTGTCATCCATCATGTTTTGAATCTTCTTCTTGATTCGCTGTTCTAACAAAGAAGACTTGTGGCATAGAGATGACAGTTCAGTTGCTTTTTTAATGGCTAACTCCGGATCCAAACCTTCAAATGACTTGGCTTCTTTAATTGCACCTTCCACAACCAAGTTCAAAAGGTGATCAGCACAGAGCAGAGACTCGTCAACAAACTTGTATTTAGGGATGGCTGCCTTCATGTTGGAAGCTGAGTCATGAACACAAACAATATAGCTGTGTCCGGCATTTCCAGAAATCTAAGAGACATTTCTAAAAATAAAAATAAAAATTAATAAGTATAAAAATTATACAAGTTAAAATTTACATATAGCAATTTAATACCTTTAGTTATTATACTATATTATAAAATTATAGCTAAAGGCATAAAGGTATTATATGCAACGAGTAATATCACTAATATATTAAACTGTATAAAAATTTGTACAACAAGAAATAAACAAGTGCTACGTAATTTCCTTACTTAGTAATAGTAAGTTAAAGTATTAGTGTAAGTACTTCTATACTAAGTTAAAAAAACTTCTATATAAATTTACTTACTGATCCAGTTTGTTTGCAATAGCTTCTGCAGTACGGCTTCCAGAAAAGGATGATACACCAATAAAAAACATCCAGTGGTTGAAGTCTTCATTGATGAAGTGGAGGCTGATGGCTTGATAGGCGTCATTATTCCGACTTTGCCACATGTCAGAAGAAATGGCGAATCCAGGATTTTTTGGCAACTCTTTCTCCAGAACTTGGTCCACTGCTGCTTTCATGCTTTTGTAAACTAATGGCAACCTAAAAGAAAAAAAAACAAATAAAAAACTGTTGTTTATACTAATTTATAGTTATTTAAAAAAACTAACAAAAAAAAATTGGCGCGGACAGGTCTAGAAGCTAATGATTTTAAAATTAAAAAGGGAGGTATTAACTTACTAAGAAACAACAATAATGCAATAATGGCGTCATGGGATTTATGGCGTCATTTTCATTGCAATTAAGATTAAGGGGTTTGGGATTTTAAATTTGATTTAAAACTTATACAGATTCTTTAAAGCTGTTCCCCTCTTTAACCAAATGAAACCATCCCAAAATTATTTATTTAACTAAAAGTACAATAAATTATATATCTTACTTATAACGTGAGTATGTTGTGGCACACTTGATCAGCATTTTTGGGTTAAAATAAGCAGTCAGATCCTGGAAGCCTTTATGCTCAACAAGGCTAAATGGTAAGCTGCATCTGGCTAAGAACTTTGCAACTTCTAAATCACCTCGAAGTTGATCTCTGTCTTGTGGTTTATACTTTAACCAAGTATCAGTCTCTTTGTTCTGATCGGCCTTTAATGGACCAGTTTTCTTGAGTTTGCCCTTATCTCCATGATCCTTTTCATTGGACTCATCCTCGTCGTATATCTGTAAAATTAAAAAAAAGTTGTAAAATTTTTACATTACAATGTACACGCTGTAAAGCGGCTAAATCATGTAATACTTCTTAGTATTTAAATTTGAAACATACTAACTTTTTTTCACAACTATCATATAATACCTGTTCTAGCTCATTAAAAGCAACA
Organism: Hydra vulgaris; assembly: GCF_038396675.1. Taxonomy (NCBI): domain Eukaryota; kingdom Metazoa; phylum Cnidaria; class Hydrozoa; order Anthoathecata; family Hydridae; genus Hydra; species Hydra vulgaris. The sequence goes on from NC_088931.1 coordinate 37,845,681, forward strand.
TCAGCCTTCATCTTCTTTTCTGACTTGTCTTGTTCAATCTGGGCAAATTCAAATGGATGCTTTCTAAAAAGATGGGAACTCATTCTAGAAGTGTTATGATCTGCAATCTTGAAAACCGCCGGACAGAGCTTGCCCTTTGCATGGACGACTCTTTCCCCAGTGGCACTTTGAGTCATCTCTTCTTCAAAGAAGTTTCAGATTTCCGTTCCTGGACGCGGCATAATGCTGGAAACTGACTTATAAGATCAAACTTCTAAACTAAATAAGAAAAAGAATCTTTTACTTCACAAAAAAAAATTAAATCTGGACAATAATTTTGTCCAACTAGTCACTTTGAATCCCTCTTGAAAACTAGCCTTTTCCCAAAAAATGACAAAGTCTTTTATTATAAAATTTCTATCGGACATTTCAAATAACTGATATTTCAAATTTTGCAACAATATCGAGTTATTAATATAATATTTCAAAAATTTATCTTTTCTTTTACTACTTTGAACAACCTGTAGCAATATTTTTATGTTATCTAAGTTTAACCATATTTCACTTAAAAAGTTTAATAACAAAGTAAAAATAGACATTTTGTACATACTATTATATTGTAACAAATAAAATAAAACAAAGTTTATTACATCTTACCTTCAAAATTGATTAAATTTGATTATTTTTACAAAACTTTTGCTTTGTTTTTCAATGTTTTTTTGTGGGGAAATATTTAGACTTTCCCTGAGACACTAAAGAGTCACTGTTTTCTTTTTGAACTTGATATTATTTTTCCCATCTGACTGCGAACCATATAATTTACAAACTACAATCCCTTTTTATACAGTTTTACAACCGCACCATTTTGATACATTAAATACATTAAGACCTTACATGTGTTAACACCTACATACATTAACACGACACACATTATTACTTTACATGCATTAACACGCTAATTGCATCTTAAAGACGATATTCTCGACATTTTTGACTTTTGTTAATCAACAAAGTTTTCAGCTGACATCCTATTTCATTGGTCTGGAAGGATCAATGATATCTATTAACTAGATGTCTAACTTTCGCTTCCGCAGTAAAGCAAATTTTTTGCCAGCCAGATTTGTTTTGCCAGTCTGAAATGACGCAATGATAAATCAAAGCGAAACAAAAATGAAGTACTGTCAGTTTAAATAAAATGGCTACCGACATTAAAAACTTTATAATCTTGCTTCACTTTTTCTTACGGAACTTTTGTGAAGTTAGACATCTACATAATATATAAAATTGGGAAGAATTAACTTGTAAAACCGGTAAGGAAAGGCAAAACGACATCTTGACTCGACTTAAAGATTTATAATATATTTGAAACAAAGTTTGGCATTTAAAAAAAAAAAAAAAAAATTGGAATATTGCGAAAAATATCGTTATTTTATATTTCATTACTTATTTCTCGTTATTTTTATGTATTCCGATAAACCGATAAAAAAAGCCGATATTATCATTTGAACCGATAAATTTCCAGTCAGTTATTGTTTCAAACGATAATTTATCGTTTCATAGACAAACTCATATCGTTTGATATCGTTTTCGTTTCATATCATTATCGCTTCAAAATATCGGTTCATACCGATATGCCGATAACGATACGCAGACCCTTAATTTTTTCGTTTTCCTTACCGAAACTAAAATAGCATGCTAAAGATCAAAAGTTCATTCATTCAAAAATTAAAAGCGTGATAGTTATTAAGACGGAAATTTTTTACTTTTGTTCATTTATTATCAAAAGCAGTTTACTCTTAATTGCCAAAAACTAAAGTTAACTCTGAATTGATATTTTAAAATTGTTGTATCTTTCAAAAAAAATTAAGTTTCGTAACAACTTTCATTTTTTTAAAACTAATGTTCAATTAGAAACCGAAGAACAGTTGCGTCATTACGTAAAAAAGCAATTTCTTTTTAATTCATTTAAAAGGTATCCAAAATGAATTGAAAACTATTTATATACTTTTGCATTTAAAAAAAGGTAAAAAAAAACTTTTGGGCGCTTTTTTTTGGGCGCCCATACCGCTCCAGCGGTACTAAAACAGGTCTGGGTTCGTCCCTGATTGTAAGGTGCTCAATCATGTATTCTCTATCTATATATATCTCAATGGTATCTCAATATATATGTATATATATATATATATATATATATATATATATATATATATATATATATATATATATATATATATATATATATATATATATATACATATATATATATATATATATACATATTCATGAGCGGATCCAGGCTGTAGCAACTGTAGCAATTGCTACAATCCACTCAGTTTTTTTTCTCTTTTTATTATTGCATACATTTTTTTTTCATGCAAAAAAGAAAAACAATTTAAATAAGATATGGAGGTTACAAGTAGTCAAAAAGCGGCGCTTCAAAGATTATTCAAAATCGTATCTGAACCAAGTTGACTATTTTACAGAAATGTTATGAAAGGCTTCACTGAAAAACCCATGTCTTTAACGGGTTTTGTCTCACATGCCCAAAAATGTATGAAAGAATGTCAAACATTTCGGAGCGTATCAAGATATATTGAACTGGGAGTTAAATAAAAATGGCAAATCGACTGTAGCAACAGTAGCTAAAGTCAATTTGTCATATTTTGAAACAACTCTATACATACCCCCGATATTTTTTTATATATTACGCCTGTTTAGCTGCAATCTTTTTATTAACAAGGAGGTCTTACGTATTGACTAAAAGTCATCAAACAAAAACCTGTAGCAAAAAAAAAAAATTGTGTAGCTAAAACAGAAATTCTGCTAATATCCACTCTCCGGTTATAAAACTTTTTTTAATAAAGTGGGTAGCAAACATTAAATGAAAAGATTTTATAATTACAAAGACTAAATTAAAAAGCACCGTCTGATGTATGTCTGATATAGTTATAAAGACTAAATTAAATAGCATCGTTTCTTTATTTAGTCTATTATAAAAATAACGAAGTTTGTTTATTGCTGTTCTACGAGTCATTTATCATTGAAAAAGTCAAACGATTTAAATACGTTTTAAAAAATTCATAAATTTCCCAGACAAAGAGAAGAAAACACGTTGGATAGAATGTTTACCTAATGCAAGTTTTAAAACGTCTAGCAACACTTTATTATTTGATCTGGTTGACATCAAAACTTCAAAAAGGTCAAACTAAAATAACATTATGCACAATTTTCCTCACAGATAGATTTTTAGTTTATTCCAAAATTGCAAGAAACATTCTGCTACTTTTTTTTTTAATTAGGAAATTTCGACTAGGAACTATTATTCTTTGTGACAAGGTGTATGTTACAAAAATGTTATTGTAGCAGGAAGTTGCTGTTTTTGGAAAACCAATAATATAAATTCTCTTTTGAAAATGATTATAATATAGATATAAATCAACATAACAAACATCTTTCCATGTTATTAACGTATTTCCGATCAAGATGGAAAGATGAGTATTTGAAGAATCTGCACAAATATCATAAATCTTTCAAATTTAAAGGCTCAGCTCTAATTAGAATATGGCGATTTAGGTTTATTAGATGATTTCTATAGGAATTGTCTAATAAAACTATATCAAACGAACTTTCTACCTTTTTTTTTTAAGTTCTACTAGGAACTATTGTTCTCTGTGACAAGGTGTATGTTACAAAAATGTTATTGTATCAGGAAGTTGCTGTTTTGGGAAAACCATCGATATAAATTCTCTTTCAAAAAATATTTTAGATGTTATGATTTTTCATCAAACATATAACTTAAATACAAGTTATATGTTTGATGGTCCTAAATTTCTTTTGAAAATGTTGTGAAAACCTGTAAACAAATAAATTCCTAATTTTTATGTGATCAATTTTATTTAACTTTAGAATCAGTAAGAAAGTCAAATTGCAAAGCAAAGGCAATTATATGTGATAAAAATCTAACTCTAACATTTAATGACAACCTTGGTTAATTAGAGATGGAACTCTTTTGTTGTTTGACTTTTGTCCAAGTTATCAAAAACATACAATATAATGGGCTCAAAAAGCAAAACTTTTTTTTCAATGTTCTTCTTAATCACCCTGAAACTTCTACCATCTCAACCATTAACAAGACTGGTGATTTTATTAAACTTAATAGAAAATATCACATAATAGAAAACTTTTAATCTAAAAAGTGTGGGCATATATTTTAGGTTCAATAATGATCAAAAAGCTTTCTCAGAGATCTAAATGATAAATAAAGAAAGTTTGTTTTGGATTTTTGCAATACAGTATCATGCATGAAAAAAATCAGAAAATAGGCATAAAATATCAACACATGTCACAAGGCATTTTGCAAATTATTCACTTAAAGAAATAGTCTAGCTGATTAAAACGCTATTAAGAGAAACACTTTTGTTACAAATATGTTACGTTAGGAAAATTTGTTACAGAACTACTTAAAACAGAATTTAAAAATCTAAGAAAAGTATCTTTAGACATATTTTTTAAGTGTTCTTTGAAACCAAAGAAGTCTCTTGTTTACATTAACATGTATTTTGAAATTGTGATATGCTTAACGAGTATGAAATTTTGGCGGTATAATGTTTTCTTTTTTTAAACTTTGGTCAATATCCAAAATCATTTGAAATAGGTGGATTAAAAAGTCCTTTTGACAATACTGTTCGATCACTTTTCTTCAATTTGATAAAAGATAAAACTCTGTATTCAATACTTTTATGCTTTAATGCATTACTTGATTGAAATTAAGTGTTATCATCACAATATACTTTCCTATATTCATTTATAAAAAGCCACCGAAAACTTTCTACACCAAAATCAAACAAAGAACTATGTTGTTTTCAACAAAAAACCATTGTATTAAGTTTGTCTTGTTGGGCTGACGTTCATTCATTGACATTTTTGTTTTTATTATTTGCTGAGTTTTGTTAATTGTATTATTTTTAATTGTAATATGCATGAATTTTGCTGTTTTTGGATTTCAAAAGCATTTCTTATTTATTTAAAGCAATATATTTTTATTGAAAAAGTTTAGTTACTTAAGTTCTTTTTTTTATTTGATTTTAAACCTGTTTCTTTTTTTCATTATTTGACAAAAAGTTTATTGTAATAGTTTAATGAAGTAATGAAGTTTATTATTAAAAATATGAAAGTATTTATAAATTGTTTTTATAAGTTCATATAAATCGTTACAGTGTCTATTTTAATTTTCAGATATTTTATAAAGTAAGCCATTAAAAAAAGCATGTGTTTTAAAAGAAATTTTAATTAAATAAAAAAATTAAATTTTAAACAAATTTAGATTAAATTTGTCGTTTTCATTTTCAAATATCAACCTCCAATTTTTTTGCAGACTAAATTGTAGACTAAAACATTTTAACAAGTACAAATATTTTGTTGATTTAAATATATAGATATATTTATATGATAATGTTTTTTGTATTATTTGGCATAAATACATTGAGTGGCAATAGGAATACCAAGAACTAAATGTAAATACATCAACTGGGGATAAGGGTTCGGCCAGGGTTTTAGTTTAGGGTTTTCTTGATTAAAAGTCATAAAAGATAAGTAAGCTATTATTTCGTTAAAAAGTGTTTAGTTTAACTAGATGATTTTAATGTCACATAAATCAAGTAAAGTTCTTCTGCTCTAAATGGAGGAAAAAAAGAAGCAGTAGGGAACCTCATGTATCACTATAAGTCACTGTACATCCAAGGCTGGTGCGAATGGTATGTGACTCTCCCCCCACTCCCTATCAATAAATTTTATTTCATTGTCTGCAAATTTAGCTCTTCTAGACCAGCAAACCAGCATATTTAGATCATACAGTAAAGTCGAAAAACTTGGACTTCTCCTACTGTCGGCAAATGTGAAAATGGAGAATCTTTATTTTTTTTTGTTTTTGATAGAAAAGTATTTAAGGCATTTTTGCTACAGTCAATAAAAATCTTGGATTCACCCCTTTATATATATATATATATATATATATATATATATATATATATATATATATATATATATATATATATATATATATATATATATATATATATATATATATATTTGGGTGGCTCATAAAACAACATTTCTTGAAAATGTTTTATTGTACCCCCAAATGGTATTTTATGTAATAAATTGATATAAAATTTGAAAAATTTTTGAATAAAATTTTTTTTCAGGAATTGCTGAGCGACTCGCTCAAGACCCTTAAACATCAGACAGGTCCCTAATATTAAAAAAAAAAGATTCTTTAAAAGCATATCATGTTGGGTCTCAAAAGAAGTGAAATTTTATAAAAATTTCAAAAAATTTATGGAAACACAAATTAAAAAAGTTTAATTAAAAAAACTATGAAAATATTTACTTTTTTATTTTTTGTTAAAAAACAATGGTTTTTAAGCCATAAAATTTAAACTAGTAATTTTTATATAAAATGATTGTTTTTATTTGTTTTATAAAATTTCACTTCTTTTGAAACCTAACATGATATGCTCTTAGAGAATTTTTTTTGCAAAATATTAGGGACCTGTCTAATGTTTACGGGTCTTGAGCGACCCCTAAAATTTTTTTTTATTCAAAAATTTTTTTAATTCAGTGTTTATTTATTACAGAGAACATAGTTAGTCAGCATCAGCAGACAAAATAAAAAAATTTAGTTATATATATATATATATATATATATATATATATATATATATATATATATGTATATATATATATATATGTATATATATATATATATATACATATATATATATATATATATATATATATATATATATATATATATATATATATATATATATATATATATGTATATATATATATATATATATATATATGTATATATATATATATATATATACATATATATATATATATATATATATATATATATATATATATATATATATATATATATATATATATATGTATATATATATATATGTATATATATATATGTATATATAAAGTAGTCAAAAAGTTTTTTCTTAAACTGTAGTTTTGAATCAAACATTAATTAACCAGATCAGAAAAAGTATAAAAGCTTGAATGAAGTTTTTTTTTTTTTTTTTTGATTATTATTTCTTTTTATAACCAAACCATATATAGGCTATAAGATAGTCAATAGAGCAGCACTTCCTTGTTTTACAGTAAATACACCCATATTTTACAGTAAAAAAGCAACTCCTTGTATATTTTACCTATTTGTCAGTCAATGTAGCAACACTCCTTGCATGTTTTTAAAATATTATAAAACAAGAAAAAAAACCAAAAACAAAAACACAATTAATTAAAAAACTTTCCAGTTATTATTTTTGCAGTTTTTTAGAAAATGATAAATTTTTTTGTACTTCTGCATTATTGTAATTATTTTAACTTTTAAATGACATTTAAATATTGCTTAGTTGTTGATGTCGCTTCAATGTTAAAAGAAAGCGTTGAAAATGACTTTTTTTTTTACCATTAAAGTTTCTTCCGACTACTATATTAAGATATAGTTGAACTCTTACAATTCAGTATAAGATTTCAACTGAGTGTATATATATATATATATATATATATATGTATATATATATATATATATATATATATCTATATATATATATATATATATATATATATATATATATATCTACATATATATATATATATCTACATATATATATATATATATATATATAAATTTAGATATATATATATATAAAATTTAAATGTATATTTACAAAATTTGTTATTGAAAATGTGTATTTTCAAAGCTTTATTCTATTTTAGATTTTTTTTTGTAGTGTTTCATGTATCAGCATACTCAGGAGAATCTGAAAGCTTTGATGACTCTGAGTCAGGATCCTCTGGGGAGTATCAAGGAGTTGCAAATGGTAATGATGGTGAATGTAAAAAAATTTACCTTAATATAAATCAAGTAAGTGTTTAGTGTTATATTTTTAAAAAAATCTCAGCTGCAATAATTATTTTAAAAGTAAAATAATTTTATTTCAAAAAATTTTTTATGTATTATTTGTAAAATTTAAAAATAGTTTAAAAATTCTTTGAGTAAAAGATTTATTGAAAAATATTTTGATATTTTTTGCTTTTAGATTTTAGATTTTCCAGGTTCATTTTTAAAAAAAAACTTCAACTCTACATGAAAAACAAAGTTTTTATTAGTTGTTTAGTAAATAATTTTACAGTTAGTTCCAGATACCAGCAAAAAAAAAAAATTCCAGAACAGAAACAAAATTAAAAAAGTACTAAAAGTTATGATTAACTAGATATCAAAACAAGGAAAGTGTGTCATACTAGGTTTGTTTTTCTATTTCAACTTGGCTTTTAGTTTATGATCTAAAAAGCTAAGCTTTCATATCTTTAGCTATGAAAGTTACTTTGTAAAATCAGCTATAATAGCAGGCACCATGAGAATGTGAGCCAACTACTGTCTGCCTATACTTACTATCTAAATAGGAAAAAAAAATTATGTAAGTATTTTTTATATTTCATTTTAATAGGTGTTTAGTTAAGAAGAATAACCAGCTTGTTAAAACTTAACTCTATATACCTGCCATTCGCAGCATTTGCTTGGCTAGTTTCATGACATAATTTTATACAAAAGTGAAATAAAAAGCACAATTTCCATTATCGCTTTTTCATTTGGATGATGCCAATCAGTTTTGTCTATAACTGAGTAAAATTTAAAAAACCAAATTATTTTGCTATAGTGACACCTCTCATCTCATAATTTTAATTTAAAAATATCAAGTCTTTCCTAGTATTTTAGTCCCCTCATGTTTTACATCCTTGTCATGGATTAGATCCTTGAATGGATTCCAGATTGAAGCAGCATATTTTAAATGTGTTTAATTAGACTAAGTTTTTTTTTTGTTTTACCAATTATTATATTAATGCCTTGCTCCTTTTTTAAATCTTCTAATTTAATCACACTACAATCAGTTTTGAAAAAATTGTGCAAGCGTTTGTATCTATATCAGTCATTTTGTGATTGTATAGAGAATTTTTTTTTCCAATATGCATAATTTTACACTTTCCTAGGTTAAAATTTAAGTGTCACTTCTTTGTTTATTCCATAAGATGGTTTAGATCTCTTTGAAAAATTTCATTACCTACTTGGCTCATAATTTTAGAAATCAATTGTGTATCATCTGCAAATAAATATAGCTGATTTGAAATTTAGTATCCCAAATCAATATATAACATAGTAAATAAGTACAGACCTTTATTACTTTTTTCCATTACGATATATTATATCCTATTACCACTTTTTGCTCTTGATTATTTTAATTTTTTATTTTTATTTAGGTGCCCCAACAAGTCCTTAAGGTCTTATCACAGAGCAATGCAGATGAGCATTTAATTGGAAGTTTAAGCCTCCTTCCTAACCAACTTAACTCAGAAACAAAGTATTAGTGGTTCAAACCCCACCTTTGAGCGAGTTTTGTGAAACTTACCCAGAGATGTGATTTGAACCACTGATCCTTTGTTTCTGAGGCAAGTGCACTACCACTGCGCCACGGCTTATTTAAAAATGCTTTGCACCAGTTCAGTATTTTATGCCTAATTCCAAATGCCTCTAATCTGACACATAAATTTCCATTGGGAGCACTATAAAATTATGATTGTTTTTTTTCTTTTTTAAGCAGCTGCATCACATTTGCACTTTACCAATAGTGTGGCAATTTTCTAGTTTCAAATGAGTGATTGATTATTATTATTGATAGCAGTATATATTCTAAGTTTATTTTAAAACACATTTTAAAACAACTTAGGTTTTCTACATTTAAAACATGCTTGTGAACTTCTCCTTCGAATAGACACCATGAAACAATGTTTTAATAGTTTGTTACTGAATGCTACTGCACCAGCTACTACAGCAAGTTGCAATAACAGGTGATAAGACCTATGATAATTGCTTATCTCAAGTTTTATAATTTAGAGATGTCTCAGATATGAAATTTGACTGAACATTTTGGTCAGATTTGTATATTATCTAGTGATTAATATTACAGGGCCACTCTAAATTATTGCGATAACGATCGGCTGAAAAAATTGAATTTTATCTGAATTAAAGTTCACCAGCCACTGTGAGCCCTATGCTGTAGCATAAGTGAGATCCTTTTCAAGCTCAAATGCCCCCTCCAAGTAATTAGAGGGCGTTGGTTTCTTATCACGACAAGAATAAATGGTAGTATCATCAGCAAACAATGCCACCTTAGATGTGAGAATATCTGGAAGATCATTAATGTAAATTAAAAAGAGTATAGGGCCAAGGATAGAACCTTGAGGAACCCCTGAACTTACAGAATAAGAAGAAGAGTGTTGTCCATCAAGGACAACTTTTATGCTGCCATTGGAAAGGAAGGATTCAATGATCTTAAAGATGTTGCTGGATACACCATAAGAACAAAGCTTATGGAGAAGGCCAGCATGCCAAACTTTATCAAAAGCTTTTGAAATGTCAAGAGCGATGGCCTTAACCTCTCCACCTTCATCTAATGCATGATAAAACCTGTCAGTTATTACTGTTAGCAAATCAGCTGTAGAACGAGAAGTTCTACAGCTGATTTGCTAACAACGCAACTAGCGGAATCAAGAGATAATATTGATAAATAAGTTTTTAGCAAAAAGTTCGGCTTTGTCTTTAGGTGAGGTGACAAAGTCTGAACCATGCAAGAGAGGTGGAATTATAGATTTGCCCTTATTATTGATATTATTAAAGATTCTCCAGAAGTCACGAGAGCCTAATTTTTGAGATGAGATACGAGATTTCATGACCTGAGAATATCGGGTTTTGGCGTTAGACAAAACTTTTTTACAGAGGAAATAAAAGAGTCCATGCCAGCCTGAATCCATGAAGTTACATAAGAAGCACATTTGTCGTCGGGAAGATGAAAGATTTTTACCCAAGGGCCATCACGAAGAAAATCACGGAAAGAATCCCAGTCAGTTTACTGATGAAGAAGAATGAGATGTTAGTTTTAGAGAGATCAAACTGTGATCAGAAGAACCTAAGGGTGAATGTGGAGAAACTGAGCACTGACTAGGATCAGAAACAAGACATAAGTCGAGTAGAGAAGATTGATGATTCGGGTTGCCAGGAAAGCGAGTTGGAAAGTTGACTATTTGAGTTAGGGATTGAGAAAGGCAAAAGTTGTGGGCTTTAATGCCTGCAGAGTCACTGACACTAGAGCCAAGCCATTCATAGTGGTGAGCATTAAAGTCACCCACAACAACTATATTAGCTGATGGATAAAGCTTGGTCAATATGATCAGAAATAACGTCAAAAAGAGTGCAGTCTTGAGATGAAGGAGAGCGATGTAGAACAAATAGAAAGGCAATAGAGTGAAGTGGTGCTAAACGAAAGCACATGAAAGAATAGTCTGTGGATTCAAACCTAGTTTCACGACAAATGGGTGAATTCTTACGAATGTAAATGCCGAGGCCAAGCATGTGACTATTGGTCTTTACGAATTAGAGGAAGATAACCATCAACACTAAGATCACAAGATGAGACAGCCAAAATCAAATTAGTCTCACAAAGAGCAAGTAGGTCTGGTGAACTTTGCAAGAGATAGAACTCAACAGAAGAAAAGTTACTTCGAAGACCACGAATATTAGTAAATGATGGTTTAGAGAACTTGGTTATGATGATGGTTTTTTGTGTTTTATAGTTTTTGGTACTTTATTCATTTTTAAATTAGATTGAAGAACTTGACTCAAAGCATAGATAGCACTCAAAACACCGTTTAATACCCCAAGCAATTGCCTCATTACTACTAATAAACCCTAAGCCGTAACAAAGGGCTCCAACTGTGGCCTCCGCAATGCACACCAAAAGTACAAACAGGGTCACCATCCATGCGCATGTTAATACTTTGATATTTTTCAGCTGTTGATGGAATCAGCCTCTACCAGCCGGCCTCAGAACCATAAAACTGAGTTTTAGAGCTGTACCCTCATTAGGAGATAGTAGAATGAGTTGCCTAGTCATAAAAACAGAGACACAAGCAAAACCCATGCATTGAGTCAAGAAGATCCAGCATTCAACATCCTAAACTGGAAACAATGTATTAAAAATACATCTGCGCCAACCTAATAGATAAAGAAGGGGTGTGAGGCTGGTCAACAGATAGAATCTGTTTACCCTTTAAGTCTTTGCCTAGGAGGCCTTCTATCTTTAAAGTTAAAGAGTTTATTAACACTCCAAACAAAGTGGCTCTCTCATACACCATATGTTGAAAGATATGTAAAAATGACATCTGAAAGTGTTTGTCATGTCTTTGGTCAGGCCAGAAAAAATACTTACAAGGTCATATAGCTAGCAGAGAACTTATGTCCAATAATTCTAGTAAGAATGACATGGTAAATCTCATTAAAAAAAATTAGTTGTAAACTATTGTTTATTCATGTTTGGTTAGCTAACTATGTCTTGGACTTGATTTTACATGAAGAAATCTTTTTTCCATACATGATATATGTTTAGTTCTTAGTATTTTTATTATATATATATATATATATATATATATATATATATATATATATATATATATATATATATATATATATATATATATATATATGTATATATATATGTATATATGTATATATATATATGCATGCAATGTAAAATTTTTTATTATTACAGCTTAATAACCATTCCTGAACCCTCTCAAAGCCCCTAATGGTAAGTTTCAATTTTCTTTATAAAACGATATTTTTTCAGTTGAAACACGGAAAAATAAGTACACCAAATCACATTTTTCAAGTAATTAAAAATTAAATAATAGAAATTAAGCCAAAAAAAAGCAGCTTGTATAATATATGCTATATCATTCAGTTGAACCAAGCTAGTTCTAGATTTTTTGTTAACAGTTAAAGTCAAAATATCTGAATATTAATAATGCTATTTCATTGTACAAGAGTTTTTTTTGCCAAAATCAGGATATTGCTGCCTGTGATTTTTGACACCCTATAGTAACCATTCTCTTTGTTGTAGATCAGCGGTTTGATTGTGGAAAATTCTGAAATCAGTTTCACTCCCTCTCTGTATCTCTCTCAGTATCATTTACAACTTTTGCTGTGTGAACAAATTTTTCAGCTTCTTGGTATCCTGGTTGCTTTTTTCACTGTTCAATTGGTTTAGCAAGCCAATCTGTTTTGGTGCTGAGATTGCTGAACAATGTGTAAGATTTAGGTCCCAAAAGATTTAACAAACTTGTTTGACAAGTAATTTTACAAAAAACTGGCTAAGACAAAAATTTTCAGTTACTGGAGTTTCCAAGACTTTGGTTGCCATATCTTTTTTTTAGTTTGGAACTAATATGTTTGCTGAAAAAAGCAAATGGAACTTCCTTTTCTGTCAAATATCATCAGTAATGTGTCAAATGCTGTATGGTTTGTTCTTTGAGGTTTTGCAACCAGGTGCCTTCTAAAGCTCACAGCTAAAGCTTTGATTGGCAAACGTTTATTCAATGTTGACTAGACAGTTTTAAATTCAGCAAAGAATTTATTCTCTGGACCAAAAATGTTTTGAAATATTTGATTCCAAACTGCTCGGACAAAGATTTCAAAAACTTAGTGTTTACAGGCAAGGTAAAGAAGTTTTCGACCTAAGTTTTTTTCAATCAATTTAACAGCACCATTGTGGATGCCACTGTTACTGGCAGTGGTATCAAATAACAATGCCACAGTGTTGTTGCTTAGATCCCAAGCTTCTAGAAGATCCAATTTTGCATTTGCTCAAGTCTTTCCTTTCAAATCAATGAAAGCAGAAATACTGAGCAACTTTCCTTCATTGTATTCTGGAGCACCTGACGGAAGCACAGCTAACTGTTTATGTTGCACATGTCTTTTTTTAAATTTTCCGTCCCAGTGAAGAGCACCAAACTGAGGTGGGTTGATCCTCACATTTTCTATAACACTCTCAACAATCCTCTGTCAATTTAACATATTACTTTGATGAGATATTGATGTGGAGATATAAAATTCAAAGAGTAACAAATTATGATTGTCTTTCTGTAAGAGGTTCATAGTTCAAGTCACAGTCCCACCCTAAACCGACATCTACTTCAGCAACATCAATTATTTTCTCAATATTCTGTTCTTTGTCATTAACTTCCATGTACTCATCATCTTGATCATACCGCCTACCTATTATTTCTTCTCTTTCATTTTTTTTGATAGCTCAGCATGATTTTCCAATTATATTTGACTTCTTGCATTTTGCTTTAATCTCAAAGATTTTGTCATGTTCACCCATGGTTGCCTTTCTGTCTGTATTTTGATCTAAATAGAGTGCAATATCATCGTTTTTCTTTTGGGCTGTCAGAAGCCTGGGTTTCATGATTTTCTGTATGGTATCAGGTGATTTAATATCAAAAAGACTATCCAACTTGTCCTTGAAGTTGACAAGTTTTCCACCAGCATCACTTTTGCAATTCTTGTTCTTCAAAATGCAGTTCCACTCATTCCAAAGACACATAAGATCTAACACTGAATTTTGTCTTGTCTTGATGTGTGCCATGTTCCAGGAAGTTACAACTGTATCAATAACTAATAGCCAATATCTTGATTTGTTACATGATTTTTGACATTTTCTTCATCGCATCATAGAAAAAGAAAAAATTTCAAAACCTGTCTGCAATTAGATAGTTTTGAACCAGTTATTGATGGTGATGGGCATCCAATTAACCAAATCTTAGTAGAAGCACGAGTAACAGGTCTTGTTAATGATGATGAAGATGGTGAAGGCTGGTCAGTTTTATCTGACAAACAACTGGAAGTGATTGGCAAAGACTCGAGTTTAGTTTGTACAACTTTACCATTTCTTGTTAACATTTCAGTTTTTATTTCACTAAAACAAAATGAAGCATTATTACATATTAATACTACATAATGATATATATATATATACATTAATATTACTTATTAATATATACATATTAATATTACATATTAAATTGTGTCAATATCATAATATTAATTTGCTTGTTTATGAAAGTTGTAATCAATGCAAAAATTTGCTACTGTTATATACAGGAAATTGAGGGACTATGAGGGAGCTCTAGAATAGTTATTAAAATGTGATAATAAAAGTTTTTACATTGTATACAAACATTAGAATGGGAAAAAAATTCTATTTGGATGGTTTTGGAGTTTTTTTGCATAGTGAACACCCTTAATGTATATATATATATATATATATATATAATATATATATATATATATATATATATATATATATATATATATATATATATATATATATATATATATATATATTAGGGTGTCCCTAAAAACAACTTTTTTGAAAAAAATCTGCTCCCACCCCTTAAATGTGTTCTATATAATACGAAAACACTAGGTTTAAATTTTTTTTGAAAAAAACATATTTATAGAGGTCCCCCAAGACCCTTTAATATTTAACGGGTCCCTAATATTTTCAAAAAAAAAGTTTCTCAAAAATAGGTCAACCTGGTACTCAAATGAAGCGCAATTATATAAAAATTTCAAAAATATTATTCATTTTGAAAAATAAATTTGAAGTTTAAACTTATTTATCACAATTATCATGAAAAATTCACTTATTTCATTTTTTGCTAAAAAACAAGATTTTTACGTAGTAAAACCTAAAATAACTTTATTATTTCAAAATGAATGTTATTTTTGAAATTTTTATATAATTTCGCTTCATTTGAGTACCAGGTTGACCTATTTTCGAGAAACTTTTTTTTTTTAAATATTAGGGACCCGTTAAATATTAAAGGGTTTTGGGGGACCTCTAAAAATATTTTTTATTCAACAAAATTTTAAACCTAGTGTTTTTGTAATATATAGAACACATTTAAAGGGTGGGAGCAGATTTTTTTCAAAAAAATTGTTTTTAGGGCCACCCTAATATATATATATATATATATATATATATATATATATATATATATATATATATATATATATATATATATATATATATATATATATATATATATATATATATATATATGTATATATATATATACAGTAGTCTCTCGCTTTATTGCGCACCCAATTAGTTGTGCATCCCAGTTAATTGCGCGTTTAGGCCCAAAATATTTGTGTTTCAATTTTTTAATGAGTTTTTTGTTAAAAGTGTAATTAGATCAGAAAACGTAACTATTATTTTCCTGTGTTAAGTTAAAAACTAGTTTTTACCATAAATATTTTGAGATAATGATTTTATCAAAATGTAAATAGATAAATAATTCGAATTTGAATTTGAATTGAAGTAAATGATAAATCTTGTTTTAAACAGATAATAAGTTTTAACGATTTATCAGTCAAGTCTCATTGAAAAAACTTTAATAAAAAAACTTCATTTTTAATGTAACTGAAAATTCAATTCAATCTCTCTGGAATAATCGATATCAAATAGAAAAAAGAAGTTTACTAATGACAGAAGAAGCTAGAAAAAAAGTGTTTCAATTATCGTCAGGAAAATTTGAAGCAATAGAAAATGCTATATATTTGGATTGATGCATTGCGTCGTTTAAAGGTTGAAGTGCCTCCATCGTTAGCAATTATGAAAGCAAAAGAAATAACGCAAAAATTAAATATAAAAGAAGAAGAATTTAAAGCTTCTTGGCTATGCCTTGCAAACTTTTGTTGTCAAGGCTTAAAATTGATGCTTCTCTTTGGAGAAGGAGCTGAAGTTGACAAAGATGATTCTGTTCTTCTTCAGCAACTTGAGGACCTTTACTCAGTTATTAAAATGTACAGACCCAAAAATGTATATAATATGGACGAAACTGAACTTTTTTTTCGCTTG
>NC_088931.1:37867500-37922500 GCF_038396675.1 Hydra vulgaris
CTTTGAAATAGCCACAGTATATTAATATCATCAAGAAAATAGGGACATAATGGAAGATAAAATAAAATCATCGTTTGTGGCTCCTGAATTTTGTTTTTTGCACTGGGATGGAAAAGCGATAGAGGACCCTCTCAAGAAATGGTCAGATAGACTAGCAATATTAATAGGAACTCCAGGCTACAAACAAAGTAAATTGTTAAGCATTCTAGAAATAGTAAATAGCACTGGGTCTAGTCAAGCCACAGCTACATTTTCTTTTGTACAGCAATGGGATTTAGCAGATATTATAGTTAGATTGTCTTTTGACACAACTGCTTCAAACTCAGGGTGGCAGAATGATGCATAAAAATTGAAATTCTTTTAGAAAAAAAGTTGTTTTATTTTGCATGCAGACATCACATACTGGAAAGACTGCAGAGCGCGTTATTTGGACGTAATCACAGCCCAAGTAATGAATACTTTAAGGAGTTCCAGGAATAATAGGAATCTAACTTGGACAAGGACGACTCAAAATGCTTAGATGTTAAAGTGGGAGATATGAAGCTACAACAAATTTCTGCAATATCTATTTTCAAAGAGCAACTCAAGAATAAGAATTTCAAACTAAGAGATGATTACAAGAAATGCACAGAACTTATGTTAATTTTACTTGGCAAAATTCTAGATAGAGGTGTACATAGGCGCAAGCCTGGGGCCTTTCATCATGCAAAATGGATGTCGTCGGTGATATACACTGATATAATATACCTCCTTAGAGATTCTATGGGCTATAATGAGGTAACTACAGCAAAGCTGAGAGATACATGTCTTTTTAATGCTCTTGTGTATGTCAAGCACTGGTTAACATACCCTTTGGAGTATGTTAACCAGTTCGGACGCTCCTTTTAATGACTTAAAATTTTTCAATGATTTGCAGTAATTCAAAGTTATCAACAAGAAAATATATCAGAAAGCACCTCAAAAATATTTAAAAATCATTTTTTGTATTTAAACGAAGAGATTGCAGTTTTTTCATTGTTTTCTGAAACGTTGTCTGACAATGAAGAAAAGAACATTGTTAAGAAATTCCAGTTTTACCAATTCTTATAGTGACGAAAAATAAAAAAATTCCATCATTGATTCGACAAAATGCTTGGGTTCTGTTTGAAACCCTTGATGTGAACACTTAGTGGATAAAAACTCCTGTGCAAACATGGGAGAAGAACAAAGACTTGAAGCAATCAATTTTTTTAAAAAATTGGAGTTGTTAATGATGTTGCTGAGAGAGGTGTAAAATTGATGTAATACTTTTCATTGTCCCTCCCAAAAGATTAAAAAGCAAGCAAAGTGTGTTACAAGTAATTGAAAGCCTCGGAAAGTGTTATACTGATTTCAGAAAAACAACTTTGAACAATCGTTAAACAAAGTTTTAATAATGCAGTTACTTTTTCTTAACATAAATAAATTTGTAATAGCTTTGTATATTCCTTCATAGTCAAGTGTATAATAAGTTAAAAAATGTGTTGTTTTTTTAATGAGATTAATTTTGAAAGTTACTTAATACTTAGATTAATTTCATTTTAATGATACTAAAAATCTTTTTTGCATACAGGATTGGTTCTTATCTTATTGTTATTTTAATAAAAATACTTATATTTTTTTAATAATAATATAATTTTTTTAATTTTTATTTTGATTTACTTCCAACAAGGCTGCAAGCAAAAACTATTAAGTTGGGAGTTACTAGAAATAAAAAAGTTATAGAGCAAGGAAATGGTTGACAGAAGACTTAAAAAATTGAAGGTTGTATGAGTCATGAAAACATGAAGATGGGAGAGAGTTCCAAAAGGTTGAGGTGCAAAAAAAAACAACTAGATGAACGAAAGTTTTTGGAGCATGTAGGGACAGATACAGTAAAAGAATGAGACTTAGATGAATGACAACTCAAGCGAGAACAAGTTTTAGTTAATAGAACTAGAGATGAAAGCTCCTTTGAGCAGTGACCATGGTAGTATTTTTAGAAAAGAGAAATAGATGCAACTTTTCAATGATGGGAAAGTTTAGCAGATAGACCAGGTCCAACTATGTTTACAATGTGTTGTTGGACTTTATCTAGAAGAGAAAGAGCATCATTAGAAGAACCAGCCCAAATATGACAACAGTATTCCATACAGCGTTGAATAAGAGATTTGTAGAGGTAGAGAATGGAATCAGGAGAGAGAAAATAGCAAGCACGATAAAGAGAAGCAACCTTAGCAGATGATAATTTAGCAATCGATTGTATTTATGGTTTCCATAAAAGGTCAGTAATAAATAATAATCCAAGAAGACATAAAGAAGAGGACTCAATTAGAGAGTTTTCATTCATTTATATACAAATGTCGACAGTAATGCAATAGTTGTTTGCAGTAAATAACTGAGTTTTGTTGGAGTTAAATTTTACAAGCTACTGTGAACCCCAATCTTTTACAGATTTTTTTAAGTGTGGTCAGGTTCAAGATTGGCTGCCTGTTCTAAGCAATCGAAAAGAGAAGACTTTTTGTCAAGACAGGAATATAAAAATGAGTCATCAACAAAAAGAGCTACTTTAGATGTAAAGTTGTCAGGATGATCATTAGTGTAGATAAGAAACAAAATAGGACCAACAATAGAACCTTGAGGTACTACAGAAGTAACTGGAAATAAAAAGAGTGTGGGCCTTCAAGGATGACTTTGATAAAGCAGTTAGAAAGAAACGATTTGATAATCTCAAAAACTTTTACCAGATACACTATATTAAACAAGCTTATAGAAAAGACCAGCATTCCAAACTTTGTTGAAAGGCTTAGATATGTCAAGAGCAATAGCCCTACCCTCTCCACCTCCGTCTAATGCACAATAAAATCTTTCAGTCACAGCAGTTAGCAAGTCAGCCGTAGAACGAGCAGATTGAAAACTGTATTGATTGTCTGACAGCAAGTTATTTGACTTAAGATGGAATATGAGAAATTTCTTTATCAAAGACTCAAAATCCTTGCTAATAACAAAAAGAAGGCTGGTTGGACGATAGTTGGAGGGGTCAGAATGTTTGCCAGAGTTTTTGAAACTTGGAACAACAATAATAACTATTTAATAAGTGCTTGAGTCTTGTTTTCCAGTAGGTAGGAAAACAAGACTTAGTCAAGTACTTATTAATTGAAAAGAGTTTTGGAGAACAATTTTGTAAGACTGTGAAAGGAATGTTGTCTGGACCACAAGCCATAGAGGAGTTTAATCAAGATATGACTTTAGCAATGAAAGCTGGTGTGATTCAAATGTTTAACAATGGGTTTACCTGTTTAATTGGAACTGAATGAAAAGAATGGCCATAAGGTTCGAGAGTCGAGTTAGAAGAAAAGTTCTTTGCAAATAGTTCTGCCTTATCCTTGGGAAAGGTAATAAGATCAGTCCCATGAATGAGAGATGGAATGTTAGACCTACTCTTATTAATGATGTTGTTGAAGATTTTCCAAAAGCCTCAAGAGCCTAACTTTTGGGCTAAGGTATGAGATTTAGTGAACTAAGAATAATGGAGCTTAGCACCTGACAGCATCTTTTCACAACGTTTTCTTGCAATAATAAATAGTTGTTTGTTCTCAAGAGAGTTGTTCTTTTGAAAAAGATGAAAAAAAATGATTATGATTAGATATAGCAGCTGCACAAGCGGGTGAAAACCATGGAGTAGAACGAGGCTTGACTTGGAACCAATGAAAAGGAATAAAAGCTTCCATTTCTGCCTTTATCCAGGAGGTATTGTAGGAAGCCCATTTTTTAGCTAAAAGGACAAGACATCAGTCCAAGGAATGTCACAAAGAGCCTAACCATTCAGTGTGATAAGCATTAAAGTCACCAATAATAACAATATTGGCAGAGGGGTAAAGACAGAGAGCATGGTCAATTTGATCAGAAATTATATCTAAAAGAGTGCAGTCTTGGGAAGAAGGAGAACAATAAAGAACAAAGAGAAAGGCGATAGAGTGAGAAGGTGCTAAGTGAAAGCACATAAAAGAATGGTCAAAGGGTTCAAACCTGATTTCACGACAAATAGGTGAATTGATTAGTATGCATAACCCCAAGTCAAGGATGTGACTATTGGAGGTTTTGCGAATCAAAGGATAGTACCCATCAACACTGAGATCAGAGGAAGGAATAGCAGAGTTTAAATTAGTCTCACTTAAAGCAAGCAAGTCTGGTGAGTTTTGCAAGAAGTAAGATTCATCTGATGAAAGGTTTGCAGACCATGAATTTTAAAAGATATATTAAAACAGTTAGGTAGGGGAACTGGTTTTTTATGTTTAATATTTTGGTATAATTTAAGTTTAAAAAGAGCCTGGCTCATTCATAGATAGATCACAGCCTCCCAAGCAATGAGCTATGCAATTTTTTCAGTCCTGTTAATTAACCCTAAGTTGTAACATAGGGCTCCTTATGTGGCCTCAACAATGCGCACCAAAAGCTTTAACACGGACACCATCCATGCACAACATGACACTGTTAATACTCTAATATTTTGCAGCTGTTGATGGAATCAGTCTCTCTGAGAGCTACCACAGAGTTCAGGAAACCTTACTACCAGCCAGCCTCCGAACCATGAAACTGAGTTTTAGAGCTGTACCCTCATTAGGAGATAACAGAAAGAGTTACATAACCACTATCAAGAAGGCGCAAGCAAAAACCTATGAGAAGAGCCAGCATTCATTATCCTAGGCAGAAAACAATGTAACACAGGTTTACATCTACGCCATTTTGATAGATGAAGGAAGGGTTCAAAGCTAATATAATATAAAAGATTGAATATCAAATGCAATCATTTCTGTAATATAGTTATTAATTTATTTAGACCTGTGATCATTAATTTTCCAGCGCTTTTTTCTCTCAATTATTTCAAACAAAGTTTGTTGGGACTGTTTTGAGCAACTTCCTTCAGTTGACTTGACATTCTTGAACACGTTTTGTTCATTTTCTACTTTCCTTTTGTTTTCTTTTTCATTAGGTGATATGACATTACATATTTATTGTGTTAAAAGATTTAGATTTTTTTTCTTTGTTACCTCTTGTAATTTTCAGTTTGCATGTACTACATATTGCAATTGAGGCATCTTCAGGAAAAATGGTAAAATATTACCACATCAAACTATGTGATTTTATTGGAATACCTTTTCCAAATATAGCTGCTGCAATTCTGAATATTTTTTTGATTCTATATTTTTTATATTCTATATATTTATTAGTAATTTAGATATCTAAACAACAATCATAAAGAAATATAGAAGGCAATACTTGAATACATTTAGCTAACACTTAAATAGGTTACTTTTAAGTAGGGATGGGATTTATAATTACTTTTAGTCTAAAATTAGTATACTAACTTTTTAGTCTAACTAAAATTAGTTGACTAACTTCTTAGTCTAACTAAAAATAGTTGAATAAATTTTTAGTTTGCTAATATGAGTGGAATAATATTTCTGTGTAACTAAAGTTAGTCAGCTAAAACAAGATGAATTGGTAAAAAAATAAAAGAATAACATAACATAAAACTTTCACACTCAAGGCCAGTTAATCAAGGCGTTTGAATACTATTTTGGTATTTTCCTTAAAATGAATCATATGGCCCAGTCAAATTATTTTAGTAACGCATTAAACTAAATTTGATTGTTTTATTTTTTGCTATCTCAAAGACAGCTGCTTTTGCAGCCGTTGCCACTCTTTATAAGCAGTAAGCAATTAAAATCGCATCTAGAATGTTAACAAAAGCACATAACTTTATTTAGTTATTGTGAGAATATATTTTTTGTTTTTTAAAAAATTTGGTTGTTTATTGGATTAGAAGACTTGTAAAAGCTTCATCTTTTTCAACTAGATTTTAATTTAACTAAATTTCAATTTGCTTTTTTAACTAGATTTCAATTTGCTTTTTTAACTAGATATCAAAAAAAAAAAAATTACACTTGCAAAAATTTACCTTACGTTATGCATTATATGAAAAATAAAAATTAATTTACAAGAAAAATTGCATAAATAATCCTCTGAATCAATTCATTTCAAATAAAATCTTTGCAACAGTTCCTTAAAAAAAAAGCGTTTTGAAAAGCAGGAATATTTATAACTTGCCAATTCTCCTTTCAGATTTTTGAAGCTAATATAAAATTCTCCTTTCAGATTTTTGAAGCTAATATAAAATTCTCCTTTCAGATTTTTGAAGCTAATATAAAATTCTCCTTTCAGATTTTTGAAGCTAATATAAAATTCTCCTTTCAGATTTTTGAAGCTAATATAAAATTCTCCTTTCAGATTTTTGAAGCTAATATAAAATTCTCCTTTCAGATTTTTGAAGCTAATATAAAATTCTCCTTTCAGATTTTTTGAAGCTAATATAAAATTCTCCTTTCAGATTTTTGAAGCTAATATAAAATTCTCCTTTCAGATTTTTGAAGCTAATATAAAATTCTCCTTTCAGATTTTTGAAGCTAATATAAAATTCTCCTTTCAGATTTTTGAAGCTAATATAAAATTCTCCTTTCAGATTTTTGAAGCTAATATAAAATTCTCCTTTCAGATTTTTGAAGCTAATATAAAACTCTCCTTTCAGATTTTTGAAGCTAATATAAAATTCTCCTTTCAGATTTTTGAAGCTAATATAAAATTCTCCTTTCAGATTTTTGAAGCTAATATAAAATTCTCCTTTCAGATTTTTGAAGCTAATATAAAATTCTCCTTTCAGATTTTTGAAGCTAATATAAAATTCTCCTTTCAGATTTTTGAAGCTAATATAAAATTCTCCTTTCAGATTTTTGAAGCTAATATAAAATTCTCCTTTCAGATTTTTGAAGCTAATATAAAATTCTCCTTTCAGATTTTTGAAGCTAATATAAAATTCTCCTTTCAGATTTTTGAAGCTAATATAAAATTCTCCTTTCAGATTTTTGAAGCTAATATAAAATTCTCCTTTCAGATTTTTGAAGCTAATATAAAATTCTCCTTTCAGATTTTTGAAGCTAATATAAAATTCTCCTTTCAGATTTTTGAAGCTAATATAAAATTCTCCTTTCAGATTTTTGAAGCTAATATAAAACTCTCCTTTCAGATTTTTGAAGCTAATATAAAATTCTCCTTTCAGATTTTTGAAGCTAATATAAAATTCTCCTTTCAGATTTTTGAAGCTAATATAAAATTCTCCTTTCAGATTTTTGAAGCTAAAATGAAAAGCTAAACAATTGAGCTTTTATTTCCGCCATCTTTCATCATTATTTTCCAATAGTGTTTTTATTTTACAATTTCGGGTGGAATTTCACTCCTGGATAGTGCTATTTTCACATTTTTATGTTGTATTAAATTATTAAAATTTATTCTCTGATGATGGCATAGGTCGTGGATGTCAGAAATAAAAGAGAAATAAAGTATTGCTCTGTCAAAATATTTTTGGCTAAAATATTTCTTAAAATAATTTTTAGTAAAATCATTATTTAGCTGTTTCCATATGTGGGACAGATCTTCTAATGATGCCCTTTCTCTTTTAGACAATGTGCAAAAACGCATTGTAAACATAGTTGAACTTGCTCTTGCAGCCAACCTCCATTCATTATCACATCGTTGAAATGTTGCTTCTCTTTCTCTTTTTTACAAATACTATAACAGGCACTGCTCTAAAGAGCTAGCGTCTCTTGTGCCATTTACTAAAATTTATTCTCGTGTTACTTGTCTATCAATTAAGTTTTATCCTTTCTCTGTAACTGTTCCTAAGTGCTCCAAAAACTCTTATTTGTCTAGTTTTTTTCCTTGAACATCAGTTCTTTGGAATTTGCTTTCTTTATCTTGCTTTCCTGATTCATATAGTTTGCAATCTTTTAAGTTGTCTGTCAACTGTACCTTGCTCTATAAACTTCCTCTTTTCTCTTCCAGTAACCTCCAACTCTAATAGTGGTTGCTTGCAGCCTTGTTGGAAGCAAAGATGTTAAAAAAAAAAAAATAGAGTTTGACTAAACGAATTTGTTTAAACAACCATGGGAGTGTACATACATTGACTGAGAGTTTTGGTTCCGACAGTCAATTGTTAAAAAAATTGAGTAAGTAAATTAGATTTAATTAAATAAAAATTTGTAATACATTTCAGTAGAAGAATATAAAGTTGCAGTAAACAGTTTCGTATTTTCATTTCATATCCACATAATCATTTCATATCGTAATAATTTGTTGAGATTTGCTTATTGCGTTATTGCGTTGATACATTATTGCAGTTAACGGTTTCATGTCTTCATTTCATATCCACATGTAATAATTTTTATATATTTTGTATAACCTCGTGTCCGTGTCTTATATTTTATGATTTTTAACAGTGTTAAGATTTGCTTATTGGAGTGCGGTGTGTATTGAATTATTTGGATCAATATTTTTTAAATCGGTAAGCAAATAATAGCAGGAATAATAGCAGTTTTAACTTAACAACATTATTTGATAACTATTTAATCTTAATTTTGTTTTGTTTAACAAGTTAAATTATTATCAACAGTACATCCTAAAATGTCTTCAAAGGAAAGTTATTCGGAATACACAAAGCAATGTAAAAATCAAAATTCTGTTTGGATTCATTTTTTAAGAGGATCAAAAAAACAAGCAAATGTAAAACAAGCAAAATGTAAAATATGTTATGAAATAGTAAAAACCGCTGGTTCAACGACAACACCACAGCACATGCATTTAAGAACAATGCACAATATTAATGTATTAAAACAGGATGTTGTGCAAGATGAAGGTCCAGAAAGCAGCGCATCAAAAATGATGATTACAAACTATTTATTCAGCAAAAAAGATGAATCACTTTCTGCAATCTGATCATGAATGTGTGCCTTAGATAATATGTCATTCAAAGTTTTCTGTACATCTATCGATTTGGGAAATTTTTTTTTTGCTAGAGGCGCTCGAGATTATGTATTACCAAAATCACTTAACTTGATTCGCAAAATGGTTTTAAAATATGCACAAAAAATGCGAGCTAAAATGATGCAGGATTTTATAAATTTAAAAGAAGATGGAACAAGATTTTTTCTTGTAGATGAATAGACATCTACAAGAAACCGATGTTATTTAAGTGTGAATGTCCATGGCAAGAAACAGTTTTGGAATTTAGGTTTAGTTCAAACGAGACTCGGAGACACAGCTTTATGTGATCTCTGCTTCCTTAAGGCATATTTTAGGCCATATTAGAATGTTTCTGTACCAATTAAATTTGGGATAATTATATGTTCCATTATTATTTTTAAAGAAAGTATTTTTTATGCAATAAATAACAATTAATTATCTAAAATAAGTTATTTTTATTATTGTTATGGAAATAAAAAAATTTAATTTTGAATTCCGAATTCCGATTTTTTCATTTTCGTCAAAATTTGCATTCCCTAATAACTGAGTTAAATGCAATTAAAAACTTTAATTAAATATCTGTGCTTTTGTGTGTAGAACTAAATTAGTTTACGCATTACCTCTTTATCATTATTTATGATTGGAGGTGTTGTTTAAAGGAAATCCGAAACAAATTCTGCATAAAACATTACTTTAAATAATATGGCATGGCCGATTTCCAAAAAATTGATTTCAATTAAATGTTTTGTAATTTGTAAATCATTTTTGTCATAAATTGAAAGAAGGCTAAAAAATTTTAAACTGCTCATTGAAGTTTAAAATAATAAATTAATGACAGTGACATTTAAGTTTAGAAAATTAGTTTCCAATTAATTTCAAATTAAGATGATTAATATTTTTGTTCCTAATAATTTTTATTTAGTTTTTACTCAGTATGAATAATATTTGTAAATTTTACATGAATGATTTATATTATATTATAATAATTATATATCTAATAATTCAATTTTTTCAATTAAAATTAAATAATTATTCCAATTGAATAATAAAAATTATTATTTTTATTTGGTTTTTGTTCTTAAAATAAATTTAGTTCATATTTTTAATCTCGTTAACGAAAGACTTAATGACAAGGAAGACAAGAATTGGAGTAATTATTAATAACTGTTTTTTTAAAATAATAATAATCAGTTATAAAATTACAACTATATTTTGCAACTTAGTAATTTTTAAACTTAGTACTAAAAAGTTAGTTGACTAATTTTAGTTACGGTTTCTTTAGTTAAGTTAGTTACAATTTTTAGTTTTGATCACTAAACACTACTTTAAAGTATAAAAAAAGAAAAACACAAATGCTGTTAAATTAAAGCTTATAAACTGTTAAACTAGAAGCTTATAAGATGATCTTAAGAACAAGTTTGCTTGTAAACAAAATCAATATTTACAATATCTTAAAAAGTTCTAAATAATGCATAAAAATTATTTTTTATTTTATTATTATAATCATGTAGGGCCAAAATATTAAAATGCCATCAGTTGAAAAATTGGTAAATATATGAAAAAAAGGTCAATGTCGAACTAATTTCAATTGTGCAAAAAGTGGCTGATGCCAATGTCAATGCCAGATAATCAGTACATCACTAATATATTATATATATATATATATATATATATATATATATATATATATATATATATATATATATATATATATATATATATACATACATATATACATATATATATATATATATATATATATATATATATATATATATATATATATATATATATATATATATATATATATATATATATATATATATATATATATATATATATATATATATATATATATATATATATATATGTAAATATATATATACATATATACATATAGATATATATACATACATATATATATATATATATATATATATATATATATGTATATATATATATATATATATATATATATATATATATATATATATATATATATATATATATATATATATATATATATATATATGAAGACCTCAGTGGAAAAACCGGCGTTGTCACATTTAAAAAGTATTGGAAAGTATTTGTTGATCATTAATAAATGTCTTCATTTAAAGCGAAGAAAAAAAAATTTTTGTATAAAAAATTACAAAATGTTTGTTTTGAATAAATTTTAAATAAAATAATTATAATATAAATTTTTTTAAATTGCTTAGTTTCATTTGTTTTAAATAAAGACTTTTATTAATGATCAATAAATACTTTCTCAATACTTTTTAATTGTGACAACGCCGGTTTTTCCACTGAGGTCTTCATATATATATATGTATATATATATATATATATATATATATATATATATATATATATATATATATATATAGATCTATAGTTTGTTGGCTTTAGGAAGAGCGGAAGGAAAAAAGTGATTCTTACGCCAACACATACGTCACTTTTAATTACTTTTGACTTTCGTCCAACATTTCCGTGTTGGACGAAAGTAAAAACCATTAATTTAATTACAAATTAATCGTTTTTTAAAAAAACCACAAAAACGCAAATTTAATTGACCAGAATGTTTTTAAAAACATTCTGAATGTTTTTATAACATTTTGAATGTTTTTAACAATATAAACAAAGTTTTTATTTTTATTTTTTTTAATAAAATGTTTTTATTTTTATTTTTTTTAATAAAATGTTTTTATTTTTATTTTTTTTCTGTAAATCATGCGCGGAGTGTTGCTACATCGACTATCTTATAGCCTGACTCGCAAGGGAGTGCTGCTACATCGACTGACAAATAGCCTGACTCGCAAGGGAGTGCTGCTACATCGACTGACAAATAGCCTGACTCGCAAGGGAGTGCTGCTACATCGACTGACAAATAGCCTGACCCGCAAGGGAGTGCTGCTACATCGACTGAGGGTTTGGTTGGGGCAGGCAGTCTATCATTATTAAAAAAAAAAAATTCCGGTCTTGCATTTTAATTTTTACTTTTTGTCAACAAAATATCGAAAAAACTTTCGGACAACATCTAAGGGTTGTATATATATATATATATATATATATATATATATATATATATATATATATATATATATATATATATAGTCATGTATATATATATATATATGTATATATATATATATATATATATATATATATATATATATATATATATATATATATTTATATATATATATATATATATATATATATATATATATATATATATATATATATATATAGTTCTATAGAACTCTTATATGTCGTCGGAAAGTTTTCTCCATGTTTTATTGACAAAAAGTAAAAATTAAAATGCAAGACCGGAATTCTTTTTATATATATATATATATATATATATATATATATATATATATATATATATATATATATATATATATATATATATATATATATAGATATATATTTATATTTATATATATATATATTTATATTTATATATATATACATATATATATATATATATTGGAATTGTTGGCCATAAACAAGAACTTTCGAAAATTTCGCATTTTTATCTTCCGTATTTCAAGTTGCTTTTGCGGAAGTTGTACTTGCACAAATTCACCTTCCGTAATGCATTATACGAAAAGAATAAATAATAATAATTCCTTAAAAGACATTTGCTAAAACAAACTTAAACAATAAATCATTTCAAAAGAATACTTGCGAAACAGTTCCTTATGGA
Organism: Hydra vulgaris; assembly: GCF_038396675.1. Lineage (NCBI taxonomy): Eukaryota > Metazoa > Cnidaria > Hydrozoa > Anthoathecata > Hydridae > Hydra > Hydra vulgaris. The sequence continues at coordinate 37,880,066 of NC_088931.1, forward strand.
AGGAGCATTTCAGAATGTGCGCTTACAGAATAGACTCGAAAGCATTAATTAAACTGTTATACAAAAAAGTGTTATCACTTATTATTTAAATAAAATGTTGTTAAATGATTCTTAAATAGTTTATACATATATATATCTGATATACATATATATATATATATATATATATATATATATATATATATATATATATATATATATATATTTATGTCTATATATATATACATATATATATACATATATATATATTGTATATATATACATATATATATATACATATATATATGTATATATATTCAAGATATATATATATATATATATATATATATATATATATATATATATATATATCTTGAATCTAATAACTTACTTTTTGACCATCAATATGGATTTCAATCTTCTCGTTCTACAGCTGATTTGCTAACAGTAATAACTGATAGATTTTATCGTGCATTAGATAAAGGTGGAGAGGTTAAGGCCATCGCTCTTGACATTTCAAATGCTTTTGATAAAGTTTGGCATGCTGTTCTTCTCCATAAGCTCTTTTCTTACGGTGTATCTGGCAACACCTTTAAGATTATTGAATCCTTCCTTTCCAATCGTAGTATAAAAGTTGTCCTCGATGGACAGCACTCTTCTTCTTATTCTGTAACTTCAGGGGTTCCTCAAGGTTCTATCCTTGGCCTTATACTCTTTTTTATTTACATTAATGATCTTCCAGATATTCTCATATCTAAGGTGGCATTGTTTTCTGATGATACTACCGTTTACTCTTGTCGTGATAAGAAAATAACACTCTCTGATTGCTTGGAGGGGGTATTTGAGCTTGAAAAGGATCTCATTACTGTTACAGCATGGGGCTCACAGTGGCTGGTGAACTTCAATTCAGATAAAACTCAATTTTTTTCAGCCAATCATTATCGCAATAATTTAGATCTTCCTATATTTATGAATGGTGATGTATTCGATGAGTCACCTAATCTTCATCTTCTAGGATTAACTCTTACTTTCAATCTTTCTTAAAAACCATATATCAAATCAGTTGCAAAATTAGCATCTGCTAAGGTTGCATCTCTTTATCAAGCTCGACACTTTCTTACTTCAGATTCTATTCTCAAATCCGGCCTTGTATGGAATACTGTTGCCATATCTGGGGCGGACCTTCTAATGATGCCCTTTTTCTTTTAGACAAGGTGCAAAAATGCATTGTAAACATAGTTGGACCTACTCTTGGAGCCAACCTCCAACCATTATCATATCGTTGTAATGTTGCTTCTCTTTCTCTTTTCTACAAATACTATAATGGGCACTGCTCTAAAGAACCAGTGTCTCTTGTGCCATCTACTAAAATTCATTCTCGTGGTACTTGTCATCCAATTAAGTCTCATCCTTTTTCTGTGACTGTTCCTAAGTGCTCTGAAAATGCTTATTTGTCTAGTTTTTTTCCTCAAACATCAGTTCTTTGGAATTTGCATCCTTCTTTGGAATTCTTGCTTTCCTCATTCATATAATTTGCAATCCTTCAAGTCGTCCGTCAATCATTATCTTGCTCTACAATTTTCATCTTTTCTCTTCCAATAACTTCCAACTTTATTTATGGGTTGTTTGCAGCCTTGTTGGAAGCGAAGATGTTTTAAAAAAAAGTATACATATATATAAATATATGTATGTATATGTTCATATATATATGTATATATATATATATTTATTTACATATATATATACATATATGTATAGATATATATATATATATATACATGCATATAAATATATATATATATATATTTATATATATATATATATATATACATATATATATATATATATATATATATATATATATATATATATATATATATATATATATATATATATATATTATATATATATATAGTCATACATATTATATATATATAACTACAAATATATATTTATATATATAACTATATATATATATATAAACTATATATATATATATATATATATATATATATATATATATATATATATATATATATATATATATATATATATGTATATAGTTAGTTAGTTTTGAGGGAAAGGGCAACGCTCCCTCCGCATCATGTCTCTATGCCCGTGTTTTTATATGTTTATATTTATCAAATACCGACTTTGATTAACTTCCTACTCAGTTGTTTATTGCCTTTGGCTCAGTAGAATTGGAGGTTTACTGTTTATATTCTCATATATAAAAACTTAGTAAAATATTTGATTCCATTACAAATTTTAATTGAACTTTAAGTGTTGTTTGACCGTTGTCAGATCTTACTGAGTCTTGCAATTAATTTATCACTACCTCTCAGACTAGCAACAGCTCTGAATCATTCAGCGCTCGTATAGTCCTGGTGAACTTCTATGTTAAAATTTTTTCCAGGCGCAAAGACCCGGGGAAGAGTCTTATTGTACGTACCTGTTTTTTTGCTACAAAATCTCGTGACTAATTTTTAGCTTCTCTCCAAAACAACTAAAGCTTTAAAACTTTCAGCAGTTGTATAGTCCCAATAACGTTGGGATGTTGAAAATCAAAGCATTTTTCAGGGCCAATGGTACAAGGGACAATAAATACCCTTTTCACCCTCCCACCCTTACTTTTTTTTATTTTTTAAGGAACAGTTTAAGAAAAAATCATTGAAAAGGATGTGTTTAAATTTTTTATAAATTTACTTGTTGTTATTTAGGTAATAAAAGCAAATAAGCATATAACAGAGCACCTCAAAAATAAAAAAATTGAAACTGACTAAACATAAAATTCTACTATTTGAAAACAAGTTAGAGCTATTTTTAGGCATTTTGTTATATAATTAAGTTTTAGCATTCATCACTTAAATTAGGTCTTTTTTTGATTTCAACAAAGTAATTGTTTCCCGATATCGCAATTGCATTCGTTGGTTAACGTTGTTCAAGTTATCTTCATTATTTAATTCTTATTCATTAAATGACTTTCTAAAAAGTATTATTTTATGTAAGTCTTGATTCTTTTATAGAAGTTTAAAACTGAAACTTATCAATATCATATAAAAAATTAGTACTTTAATTACTTAGTAATTATACGTATTTGATTCATAAAATTTAATTAAACATATTTATTATGCCGCGTTTCGTAAGTTTTTTTCCAATAAGAACTGTTTTGCTAGTTGCGGTGTGAAAGAGTTTCGTTTCAAAAGAAATTTGGTTTTTTATCATTATTTTAAAAAACAAAACCTTAAAATGTTCGTATGTTGCAATACTTAAAATAAAATTTTATTATAACCATTTTGATATATAAAAATTTTATTTTTCACAATTATATCCGTTTGACCAACAAAATTTTTTTATAGACTTTGAAATGTCATTTAGCAAAAGAGCTATTTTCGCAAGTGCGACTTTCGTAAGCACTTCTTTTGCATGTAGCAAAATAGTTTTATTTTGTAATTCAACCTGCGAAAGGCTACATTCTGTCAGTAGCATTTGCGAAATGAACATCGGCAGTTTTTTTTGTTTCGTAAAATTTGGTACGGAAAAAAAAAGTTCCTGATTCTCAATATCCTTTCGAAAGAATTTTATTTTTCCCGAGTTGTACGAAATATTCCGGTTAACAACTCTAATATATATATATATACATATATATATATATATATATATATATATACATATATATATATACATATATATATATATACAAATATATATATATATATACAAATATATATATATATATATATACATCTATATACATATATATACATCTATATACATATAAATATATATATATATATATATATATACATATATGTATATATATGTATATATATATATATGTATATATATATATATATGTATATATATATATATATATATATATATATATATATATACTATATATATATATATATATATATATATATATATATATATATATATATATATATATATATATATATATATATATACTTGTGCTTGGTTATTATTAAGTTTTCTCATAAAATGTCAAGTTTATGTTTATTTTTTTTTAATTTATTCCAAAGACTGGAAAAAGTTTAAAAATATATATTTTAGTTATTTGATTGACTGCCTGCCCAAACCAAACCTGCAGTTGAAGTAGCAGCACTCTCTTGTAGCAATAAGCTATAAAGATTGTCTATGTAGCAGCACTCCCTTGTAGCAGCAGGCTATAAGATAGTTGATGCAGCAACACTCTGTGCATATTTTACAGTAAAAAAATATAAATAAAAACATTTAGAGTGTTTTTTATTTAAAAAAAAATTAGATAAAAACATTTTAAAATATTCAGAATGTTTTTAAAAGCATTCTTGTTTTTTAATTTGCGTTTTTGTGGTTTTTTAAAAAAACAATAAATTTAATTAGTTTCCAGTTAGATGTCATAGAGTAGTTAAGTATGGTTTTTTATACAAAAACAGTAAGTTTAAGACTTTTACTATAGGTATATATATATATATATATATATATATATATATATATATATATATATATATATATATATATATATGTGTGTGTGTGTATATATATATTGATTAAAAAAGTTGTAAAGTATTTATAGTTAACAATTTTTAGATGTAAAAAAACTTCTTTTAATATAAGTATATTTACCTCTACATTGTTAAGACAAACCTGTTTTACTTTAGTAATTTTAATGTTTAATTAAATTTCGATATTTAATTTTAAAGCGTTAATGAAGCATTAAAGGAATAAGGAATATTTAAGATTACCCAAATATTTGAAAATTTGGATCAAAACTTTTTGAAAAATAAAGTTTAGCTTTGATAATTATGCTAATTTTTAATTAATTTTTTTAGTTCATTTAATTGTTACCTTTTACAAGAAATTAATCAATCAAAACAATCAAAGTCGGTTATTCACTGCAATATCAATAAGTTTACAGCTCTACCTCGAGGAAATGGAACCATTGACATGAATGGTGCAAAACTAGAAATCCATGCAACTGATAATATTTACAAAAATATTGAATTGAAGTTATATGAAGATTTCAAAAAAAATAACATTGTAAGTATTAAATTCTTTCATTTACTGTTGTAGTTTTTTTTGTCCGTTAAATACAACTGTAAGCAACTGCTAATATATTTTATTATTAAATGAATCATTAATTACAATTTAAGTGGGTGTGTCATCTGAAACACAACATCAAATTAAGTTGAAGTGTTATCTAAAATATATAATAAAATAAAAACTGTATAATCTTTTTAGTTCTGTTCACTTTAAACTTTATTATCTTAGTTTTAGTTAACAACATAAAAAACTACATAACATTATTAAGTTCTTTTTAAGATCAGTTAAGATCAGTCTTTTTAAGATCAGAAGATCAGGGTTAGTTGCTGCAAGGGTATGTTGATGTACTGTGTCTGTTAGAAAATACCAGAAATCACATGGACCTTTTCTAATTTATCATTTCATCTTTCATCTGCTGTATTATAAGTAATTGGTATAGGAGTTATTGCTATTTATGTGTTTTTCGGACAAATATGTTACATTAAAACTTTGCTTTTTTTTTTTAATTTTTTTAATTAAGAGCGACTTTCTGTAAGAATCAGACAGAGCTCAATAGTGACCCTCTTAAAAATTGCTAATTTTTTTACATTTTGTTGCTATTCATACTAGAAGCTCAATTCCAAAATTTTTTAAAAAACGAGTAATCCACTTGATTATTGTTTATTGGCTAGTGCAGACCAAGAATTAATAAAATTGGTAAAATAAATTTTTAAACTCAAAAAAAAAAAAAAAAAAGTAAATAATTTACAATGAGTATTTTTACTTAATTACTGTTTATTGGCGGATTCAGACCAAAAATTAATAAAATTGGTAAAAAAAAATCTTTTCCTTTCACTAAATATCATGATTCAAAGTATGCAAATAAAAACGCAGATCACAAAGACAAAAAAAATGCAAAGATTATTTTTGTCTTTTGTGATCTGCGTTTTTATTTGAAGCCACAAATATCCCATAATTTTTTATTCAAATTATAAAAATACCTACAGGGAAGTAAAGGCTTAGCCACAAAATCCAATTTAAAAACAAAATTCTAAATCTTTTGATGCATTGATTGTGACATGATAATAGTTATAGCCCTGGGTTCACTGTAAAATTCAATTTAAAAAAACTTGTATTGGCCTTTAATCTACCTAATTTATAAAAAATACTTATGCGGCATTGTAATAGTTTGAAAAAAATATCATATAAATAGTACAGATGTTTTCTAGGTGGTTCTATATTTATTTATAAGCGCTTGAATTTAGTATGTTTCCTTGTTACTCTATCATATTTTTTGAGTATGATTTTTATTCCAAATATGTTTCCTGAGTATGATTTTAAGAATGATTATTTTATATTATAATAAATCTCTTTTGCGTATTTACAGTGAGTTAAGATTTTTTACTTTTTTAAAGGCATTTTGATTAAATGTCTTCAAAAAATATTTCTTATGACACGTGTTGTTGCTTTGAATGGAATAATTGTGGACCTAACATCCGACCTACTCCAAATCTAGATAAAATGTTTGAAACAAGCTAATTCACTAAAAATATACAACCACATCTTACCAACCTAAAGGTAAACTAATATTATCCTATTTTTGTAAAAACTTGTATTTAAATAGATTTGTAACTGTAACTGTAAATCCTAAAAATTAGTTTTAATTAATTAGTTTTTGAATCAAAATGAAGAAGGTTATAAAATAATTAAATTATTTTGAAGTCATAAAGAGTTATGAGCTAGCTGTTGATTGAAATAAAAAATCTCTAATTGAAAATTATTTTAACAGAAATTTTAATTATACAGAGAAAATATGTGCATATCATCACATACATAGGAAACAAGAGAGATGGAAACAAGACAAAAATATGCACCCTAATCACAAAATATAAACAGGGAAGAAAGCAACATTAGGGCAACCTGCACCAATATCTATGACACTTCAAATACCTTCCCATTATAATTCATTAAAGTTTTCCAATTGATTCAATTATATGCAATCATTATTGAAAAGATATTATTCCAAAACAAGGAAAAAGAAGCAAATCAAGAACTGAATCTACATCAGCAGCTACTGATATTGATTTTATACCTGATGAGTTTTTACAAAATCAAGAAGAACTTAATACTTCAAATGAAATAAGAGAAAGTATCACAGCTTGTCTTCTGACAATTAAATTCAAGTTTAAAAGAAAACTTGAGCTGATCAATGAATCCGCAAAGCAATGCAAAAGAAATATAAACACATGGAAGAAACTTTCAGAAAAAAATTTGCAGAATCCATTGCACCTGGTCAATTGGAAGAGTTTTTGAAAGTACTTGAAGGTGATGAAAATACAGAAACATTAATACCAGATGAAATTGAAAAACTCGTAGAAATGTATAAAAATAGTGATGCAACAAGTCAACTTGTAATTTTGGTATTTATTGATCATAATAAATACACAAAGAAATTTTTATGTAACACATTTAAGTGCACAAAATATAAAATAGGACTAAGGAATTATAAAATAGGCCAGAAAATAAAAAGCTGCTGTACTAGCCCAAAAGAATTTATTTACAGAAGCAGGCTTTAGATTCTGAAATGTGAATATTTTTAGGCTTCATCTTTTTAAGTGGATTTTTACAAGAAATTTCTTATGGCATTTCCAAAATAAAGTATGACTAGCTAGCTAGTTCTATTTTAACTACAAAAAACAGTCACACCATTGCTTTATATAGAGAAAGTTGCAAAAAAATTGAATACAAGCCTCTGTCCAACTCAAGTTTATTGTGGATACTAAATGGAGTTAAACCTTCTCATAGAAATTACCTGGCTGATTTAAATGACATGGCTGCTGCTGGGATGAATGCATTTGCAACACTTGAACAATTCTCAAATATGTTCAATAAAAAATCAAATGTTGAGAAACTTGAAAGATCAAAAAGGTATTGAAAAACCTAATATAAACTTCATTGCAGCTATTTGAAAATGAATTGCAACACATTCAACTTGATTTGCCCTTTCTGATCCTGAAAACATTAAACTGCAATCATGTAGCATTTTAAATGATTCTGTATGCTATGAATGTAATGAGCTGTTTGAAGTTTTAGATGAAGTCAACCAAAAAGGAAATGAAAATGATGTTGGCGATGATTTATTATATGACATTTAAGTATCAATAGGCAGCATTACAAAGTATATGAAAAACCACTTAAGAGATGCACAACAGAAAAAAGCAAAAAATGATGCATATAAACAACTAGATGACAAAACAGCATTTTGGTTGAAAGGCTATTCACAAAAGATATTACCTGTGAAGTTTAAAGAGGGTCAGAAGGACTACTTTGGGAAGAAAAACATAAGTATGCATATAGATGTTTTTTTTACCAAAAAAGACATTCTCAAAAAGATTGTTTACCTAACAATTTTATATCACTGTGATCAAAGTGTTTCCTCTGTTAGCTCTATTGCTGAATCAGTTCTAAATCAGTTTCCCCTAGATAAGCCAGAAATAGTAAATATTTTTGCAAAATCGTAAAAAAATCGTAACTGTTATCATGCTAACTATTCAGTTGAATCCATGTACATACTCTTTAAAAACAAAAACTTTAAACTTCTTTTGAAACCTGTAAGTTACTTTATGTTTGTATTTTGTTTAAAATCTCTGCAAGGTTAGCCCAGTAATCAACTAGTGTCTCCAACTATAAAACCTACACTCGCCTAATCTCTAATATTCTGTTAGATGTTATGTTTTTCCTGATGCATCTTTAAAATATTCCCATCAATGTTTTAAAGTGCTGCTTACAGGAAGTGGTCTCTTTTTACTACTCCAGATCAAGTTAAGGATCACCTTGCTTCTGGTATTATGTAACTTTATATTACCTGTCCCATCCCCTGCTGCCTGGTAGTGTTTGCTTTTTTTGTTTATTTAGGCAAAGGCTGAGAAAAACTCTAGCTTGAAAATCTCCTGCCTTGGGCTCTTGGTTCAGTAAAGGCTAGAGATGGTGCTTTGATAAAAATACTCATCTTTTCCAGATTTTAACTGCAAAAGCAAATGAGTAAAAGCTAGAAATGGTGTCTTAATAAAAATACTCATTTTAGATAGACCTTAATTGTATCCAGCAACTATCTTGTAGAAAACCTCCTAAGCAAAGGCTTTAGGGGTAAGCAGAATAATTCTGTTAAGTAACCTCAAACCCCTTCTTCATCCATTAAGTTAAGTGTAGATATAAACCTGTGTTACATTGTTTCCTGCCTAGGATGATGAATGATAGATTTTCTTGACTTTACTCATAGATTTTTGCTTGTTCCTCCTTTGCTGTAAAATATCAGAGTATTAAGAGTGTCATGTTATTCATGGATGGTGTCCCTGTTAATGCTGTTAATGCCAAAAGTAACCTAAAATATGAACCATAAAAAGCCATTCTTACTGCCTAACTGTTTTAGTATATCTTTGCAAAAATTCCTGGTCTGCGAAGCATTTTTTATCAGTTTGAGTCTCTTGAAAATTCATCAAATTGTCAATGTTGTAGATTTTTTTTGTAATTTTCAACAGTTATAGAACTCCAATAAAACTTGTTATTATTATGATTATTTACTGCAAATAACTATCATAATACCGTCTGCATTCTTAGAAGTGACCCTGGGGGTCAGTGGTCAAGTGGGCCCTGGCAAAAAATGAGACTTTTTGAAAACCCTGCCCCGGTAAAATTATAAGATTTTGCAGGGGTTGATAGAAAAAAAATTTTAATTCTTTATATATTATAATTTATATTTTAATTTACTATTTATTAAATACTGGCATATATTTATGTATTTTTTAACTCTAATTTACTTCCAACAAGGTTGCAAGCAACCACTATTAAGTTATGAGTTACTTTAACATAGAGGATAGATTAAAAAACTAGGAAATGATCAGCTGAAGACTTAAATAATTGTAGGTTGTATAAAAAAAAAAACTTATAGATGGGTAAGAGTTATTTTTTGATGTGCAAGGAAAGAAACTGAATTAATAAAAGTTTTTATAGCATGTTGGGACAGATATAGTAAAAGGATGCAATTCTTTGAACAAGAAGCCAAGCAAGAATGAGTTTTGATTTATCATAATAGAGATAATAACTCATTTGGGCATTGACCATTAGGGTGTTTCATATTTTATCAATTTTTGAAATTAAACTCGCAAATCGATTTATAAATTGACCATTTATATGAAAATAAGTTTGAGCAAAAAATATATATATATATATAATTTATGGCATTTTTGCCCAAAATTGAACTGGCAGAGTCCCTGACAGTTCAATTTTGAGCAAAAATGTTGGGTTTTTTAAATGCCTGGCGGGGACCTTAAAATTTATCCTATAAAATTTTTTATTCTTTTAAGTATTATATGTTGGATTGAATATTAATCACATAAAAGGAGCATGTTAAAAAAATTAAGATACGCCTCCGAGTTATAAAATATGTCACCGAGTTATAAAATAGGTTTTTGTAAAGAAAAATTTGGGTTTTTCATCAATTTCAGATAATTCTTTAGAATAATTTCTTAATTTACTGCTCAAAGGAGCTATCATCTTTAGTTCTATCAACCAAAGTTCATTCTTGCTTGACTTATCATTCAGTAAAGTCTCATCCTTTTACTATATCTATCCCTTTATGCTCTAAAAACTTTTATTCGTCTAGTTTTTTCCCCGCACTGCAACCCTTTGGAACTTGCTTCCATTTTCATGTTTTTCTGACTCATACAACCTACAACCTTTCAAGTCTTCCATCAAACATATCCTTGCCTTTTTAACTCTATTCCTTTTTTCTAGTAACTCCCAACATAATAGTGCTGCTTGAAGTCTAGTTAGGAGTGAAACTTAATTAAAAAAAAAAAAAAAAGCCATAAATATACTTAATATGCTCAAAAACATTTATTTGTAAAAATTAGCCATAGCTATGTTTCTATTTATATCTTATATGTTGTTAACACAAAAGGCTTCTAACCAAAAAATATTTTAACTAAAAATTTCGAATAGAATATGAAAAATGAAATGCCATTTTTTTTATATTTTCATTTTATTTATGGTAATATAAAGATAAAGCATTTTCTATATTAGTTTATTTTCTATAATAGCATTTTATATTATATATTTTTTATATTTTCTATATTAGCATTTTTGTTTTTTTTAGGAATTTATTTTAAAATAAGTTTATTTAATTTAGTTGTAAAATTCTCAAGTAATTTTGAATTTGAAACTTGAAAGTTTAAAAAATTTGAAATAATTCTCAAAGAATTTTGTGAATTACTAATGTTTGCTTACTATAATTATAAATTTAATTGAATGGAAACTGCAATGACATCTGTAATATCTAGTGGTAAAATGAAGGCCCTTCCTAAAAATGGATCATAGATCTGACAATAATAACAAATCAGATTTAGAAGATAGTGCATTTGAGAAAGAGATTTTTATTTATGTTGTAAATATTTTTACTAATTAAAGTTTATTAATTTAGACTTTGTAAAAGCGTCATTATATATTTTTTGCTTATTGAAATTAGTTTAAAAAGTAGAAACATTCTATTGCAAACATTAAACCAGTGAATAAAAAGTTTGAATTTGAAAAAATTAATTTTTCTAATTCTGTTCAAAATATTTTCAGAAAAAAAGATCTGAAGTTTAAATTAATACTTAGACTTACACTTATGAAAACATAATTTGACTATTTCTATTGTTTTATTTTTTATTGCAAAAAAATTGAATGAAAAAATCAAATCATTAACTTAAATACCCATCAAATGAAAAAAATAATAAAACTTAAATTTTTAATAGTTTGCTAGCAATCAATTTAGAAAGAAGGTGGCATCTAAAGCTGCTGACAGCAACTTTAGCTTTAAATAATAACCTAAGGTGTAAATTAAAACAATAACTTAAGCTATTTTAAATTTTGCCAAACATGAATGTTATGAGATATTATGGTAATATGCAACTACAAACCAAAGTATAAAAGATTCAATTTTGTACTAATGCAACCGCCTTAATTTTTCATTTAAAACACTACCTTATACTTTATCCTGCATGTTGGCTGGTAGGAGGAGAGTATTTAAAAAAAATTAAATTAGGTTCTTCTGCGTTAATTGGAGCGCTGAAATTGTTAGTTATGAAAGTTAAAAAATTGTTAAAGGTTCCAGTCACGATTGGCTTGCTCTTTTCTGTTTTTTTGTTGTTGTTGTTGTTAATAGCTGTTTTGATACTATAATCGGTAAATTTAGTCAAAAAGATACTTTGAATTTGAGGAACCTTTAATTGAAGAAGACTTCAACAAAACAACTTCTAAAAAGAATTGAGGCATTAAACATTAGTCTTGCAGTAATAGGTGCATCCTCCATAAAACTCCATAGCATATCAAAGCATCAATGGTTATCTGTTGCTAAAGGTAAAGTTAAAAAAATATTTTTAAAGTAAAAGAAGCATATTTCAAAAGCATATGATATTAGCAAAGCAGAACTTAGATTTAAAACTTCTTAGACCACAAGTATTGACAAATGTAAATGCTATGATCTAGACAAACTAACAGCAGAAATAAAAGAAAAGCTACTTGTGTTTGACAGAAAAACTCAAATTCAGCTGTTAACATTCACACCCTAGTCTTGGTCCAGAATATATGCTGCCAAATATTTTAATGTCTCCTGAATACAAAATTTAAAAGCTAACTAAAGGACATTTCAAAAAAACATTTTTTGAAATAACATTAAATAGAGTTAGTATACAATTACACTGAATTTACACAGGCAAATGCCTGATAAAAAGGATTACATAAGTATTGGTAGAAACCAACACATGCATAAGTGCCTGATTTTCTGTAATCTTAAAGAGCTGTATATTTTGTATGTTACTTTTAAAGATAAATATCTTCAAGAGGTTATTGGGTTTTCTAAGTTCTGTAGTTTGAAAATGTCTGAAATTTTGTACAGCTATTGAAGCATCAGAAAATCTGGTTTGTGAAACTCTGTTTGTGTATGTACCTACCATCAAAATACAATACTTTTAACCAATGCTATACAGTGGAAATGTACCTACAAGGAACTGATGAAAAAAATTGTTTGTGGTATGACAACTCAAAAGTGATTCAATGTTTTAACTGTATGGGTATAGATTGTTTAAACACATTTCTTGATGCACAACTAATTAATAATGATGATGTATTATTTAATCAGTGGCAGTCTATAGACAATTAATGCAGTGATCAATTTTAAAATGTTAAATAAGATACCTAAAGCAAAATACTATTGTCTTGAGTCGACATTTGACATGGTTTAGGTTGACATTGCAGAAAACTACTTGCTTATGATTCAAGATGAAATCCAAAACTACCATTTGAACAAAAGTCAAGTACAAGATACGTTTTCAGCAATGAAGATAATTCCTGAACTTGGAGCAACCTAGGTTTAACCTAAGTTTAACTTAGTATCAATGGATACCAGTAACTTAAAATGAACAAGTGAAGATGGTAATGTAAAAAGCTTTTTTTCATTTACTGGTATTCAAAAACTATATAATCCAAAAGTTAACACTGGTACATTAAAAATCAGTGAGTTTATTCTGTGTAGATATGATGTCTTTCATTGAATTGCTATGAAATTGCGAATATTCAGAAAAATGTTATGGTAAATTTTATGCACCAGCATTGTATTTTTAATAAACTTAGGGACAATAAGTGTTACATTCTGAATACCAACATATTTTGTTCAACATAATTTGTACCATTATTAAAGTTTTATTTTTATTTTCGTTTTTTGTTTTATCAAAAATTTAGGCATTTTTTATTTTTTATTTATTATTAGATAACAAAAGATGCTGGAAGTAACAACATAAAATTAGATTATTTTTTTGATGGTAGTACTTTTCAAGATGTAGAAACATTTTTGGATCAACACTTTGGTTTTAACTACAATAACCTAACAAAATTTCAAGAATTTAATAAATTTTTTCCAAATAGTTGGCGTGAATTAAGTTTTACCGCATTATTTGCTCCTAACTTTGAATTTGTGGAAATTATTTTTTGGTGAGTTAAAATTGATTTGATTAACAGAAAATTGGGAAACTTTAAGTATAATTTAGAATAATTTATTTTTAGAATAATTTTAGAATATTTTATTTTTATTTTATAATTTAGAATAATTAATTTTCAGCAAATTTAGGACAAGTAGTGAACTAAAATATTTTGTTTTGTTATACTAGGAATAAGAAGGATAGTGACAACACATTTTTTATATTTCAAAGTTCTACTAACTCAGATGAATCTGCAGTTGGATTTTTTAAAATTCTTGATGACTATAAGTCAACTATTAATCAAGCATTGGGAATTGAAGTTGATGAGAATTTGCTACCAATGTTGAAGAAGTTTTCAAGTTCCTGTAAGTAGTTTTGAACCACAGTTGAGTTTCATTTAAAGTACAGTTTAATAAATTATTTTGTTTCTATATAAAATAATATTGTTTCATAAATTAATGTTTTATCATTTTTATTTAAATAAACCATTTGAGGTATTTTAAAAACAAAGGAGTTTATTTCCTTTTCAGAGAAATAAATTTCATACTCTGTGGCCTTAGATATTTTTGTATAAATAAAAATTTGCTGTATTTATATTGCTTTTTTTTTAATAAAAAAAAAGTTATTGCTTTTTCTAAGAATACAATTTTTGGTTGTGTTCATGTTTTGGAGTAGTAAACAATTTTTTTGTTATAACAGATTGGGTGTTGAGTGAACATTTTTTAAGTTATGTGTATATGCTGGGATGTTTTGATGTTTTCCTGAGATACATTGATGTCTTTTATTTATTTTAAACCTAGTTAAAATAAATCTTCAAGAAATTAATTTTTCGGAAAGTTCATAACAAAATTTGATTAATTTATAAACCAAAATTTTCTAAAGCTAATAAAAAAAAGGTTTCATAAAAAATCGATTTCAATAAAAAAAAGGTATTTAAATTATATAACAACAGAAGATTGTTAGGATACAAGTTTTTTGTTCCAGCTTTCAAAATTTAGCTTTAATGATTTAAAAATAAAAATTTAGTATTAAAAAATTAATATTAGGCATTATAATTTTTTAGCAAAAACTTTTAGCAGAAGAGTATAATTATTTTAAAGTTTAGATTTCTGTTGACAGAAATTTACTATACAATTGATAAATATAATTAAAATTTAAGTTGGAAGGGACCAAGTGTTGGGAAGTACTTCCTTATATTTGGCCCAATTTGACTTGAATTTTAACTTTCCATTTTAAATTTTAAGTGTTATAATGGTTTTGATTTTGAGTTCAAATTAATATGACATACATCATAAAATAAAAAAGAAGTTTGAAGTTAAACTTTTGTTCAGGCTTATTTCAAATAACTCATGATTACTTTCACCAAAACATTCTTATTAAATTTAACTATCAAAAATTATTTAATAAGTGCTCAACTTGTATTTAAGATGGATAGTTACCACTGTCATTTCTATTTGAAATATTTAATAAGAGTGTTCTGCTCACCAGAACACTTTTCTTAAATTTAATTTATAAAGATTATTTAACAAGTGCTTAACTTGTATTTATGGTGGATAGTTGCAACTGTCATTCCTATTTGAAAAAACTGTAAATTTTTAATCCTTCCAACTCTTTATTAATTTTTTTTTTTTTTTTTTTTGTTAAAAAATAAATCATCATTCATGCTTATTTATTCTTATAAAAAAGTTTTTTAGGTATGGAGTATAATCTATAAAATATTTTTATATATAGGATTGTAAAAACAAGGTTTCACTTTTTTTCTACTTTAACTTGTTTACTAGTTAGAGTAAAAAAAACTTGCTAATTAGAGTTTACTAGTTAGAGTAAAAAAAACTTGCTAGTTAGAGTAAAAAAAACTTGCTAAGTTTATGAAAAAAAATTGTTTTACTCTTAGGTGTTAAATACACGGAGGGGACTATTATTAAATTTTGGAATTTTTCCCACCCATCCCTAGCTTATTAAAACCCCCTCCCCCTCCCTATGTTTATCAAATATCCATACCCCTGGTATTGAGCACCCAAGAGTAAACAGTTTTTAAAAAAAGGAAAGTTCTTTTTTTTTGCTTTTTGTAAAATTTTATTGATAGCTAATGTTGATTAATATAGTTGGATAGAGTTTTCATTATAAGTCCTGCTGACAAATGTGCTTCTTATGTAACATTTTGGGTTCAGGCTGGCATGGAAATTTTTATTCCCCCTTAATAATTCCAAGTCAAGCCTCACTCTTCTCCATGGTTTTTCTCTCATTGCGCTGCTACAATATCTAGTCGTAACCATTACTTCCATATTTGTCCCTAAAACAATTATTTGGAAAACAAACATCTTTTTACTATCGCTAGAAACCATTGTAGAAAGGTTTTGTCTAACGCCAAAGCCTTATATTCTCCAGTCACAAAATCTCAAAAATTAGGCTCCTCAGACTTCTGGAGAATCTTTAACAGTGTCTATAATAAAAACTAATCTGTTATTCTACCTCTCTTGAATGGTTCAGATTTAGTTACCTCACCTAAAGACAAAGCTAAATTGTTTGCTAAGAACTTTTCATCAATCTCATCTCTTGATTCCACTAATCACATCCTATCAGAGCAATCTGACTAGTCTAACTACTGTCCCATAAGTCTTCATCCTATCATAAGCAAGGTTTTTGAGTCTAGTTAAAAAACACCTAATTTCTCATCTTGAATCTAATTACTTACTTTCTGATAATCAATATGGATTTCTATTTAACATCTTTATGACTATTAAATCCTTTCTTACCGATCATAGTATAAAAGTTGTCCTTGATGGACAGCACGCTTCTTCATATTCTGTAACTTCAGGGGATCCTCAAGGTTCTATCCTTGGTCCTATACTTTTTTTAATTTACATTAACAATCTCCTAGAAGTTCTCATGCCTAAGGTGGCATAGTTTGCTGATGATACTACCATTTATTCTCGTCTTAATAAGAAGCCAACTCTAATTGCTTGGAGAGGACATTTGAGCTTGAAAAGGATCTCACTTTTGCTACTGCATGGGGCTCTCAGTGGCTGGCAAAATTTAGCTCAGATAAAACTCTTCCTAAATTTATGAGCGGTAATGTACTCCATGAGTCACCTTTTGTCTTCTTGGATTAACTCTTACTTCTGATCTTTCGATTTTCTTACTTCCTCCAACATCAGTTCTTTGGAATTCGCTTCCATCTTCTTGTTTTTCTGGTTCATATAATTTGAAATCTTGTAAATTGTCTGTTAATCGCTATCTTGCTTTATAAACTTCATCTTTTCTCTTCCAGTAAATTCCAACTCTAATAGTGGTTGCTTGTTGGAAGTGAGGATGAAAAAAAAAAAAATTTTTTTTTATTAGTTATTGAAGGTAAAAAATTAAGAAAAAAGTTCCAGATACACTTAGTAAACTTCGAAACATCAGGTTTTTCAGACATTTTGTGTCAGTTTTATATTAATTTTGATTTAGCATATGCATTAATTTATTAATTATTTTTTATAAAGTTTGCAATTGTTTTACTACTAACGTTTGTTTGTTACGTTTTTTAAGCACTTTCACATTTATTTTTTTTGTTACTAATGTGGGATTATTTTCACAGGGCTTTTGACATAAATTTGCGTTACTCATTAAATATTCTTCATTAATTTAGTTGCAATTAGCTTTTGTTAATTACTGTTACATAAAACTTTTCATTTACATTTTCACTACTGTTTTACTTAAAAAAAAAGTTACTAAAGTGTTCATGAAGAACCTACACAGTTTTTTAGTTCAGTTTAGAAAATGGACCTATTTTATTTACTTTGTACACCTTGATTCCTTTATCTTATTTTATGGATTATTTTTGCGTGAAAATGATTTCAAAATAAACTTTTATTTAGGCTTTTTTTTGTTAAGGTTTTTCTTCATGCACATCAGAAATTATTATGGTTTTCAGTAATACACATCACGATATAATTAAAAGTTGCATAACAGAAGAAAGTAATGTTATTATGCCTAAAGGGGTAACATTAAGATGGAAAAATAAATCTAAAAACACAGTTAAAATTCCCTCAGTAAGTAAAGATGGTACTATAGTAGGAGGCTCATCAGAAATTATAGGATTTTCTGCTCAATTTTTTAAAGTAAATGATGTGACAGTTGCAAATGTAACTTCCTATGATAATATTACATGTAAGTTTGAATATCATTTTTTTTGTTTTTAATTTTTTTTTTCTTCAAGTTAAATCAAACATTTTTATCCTAAATAAATAAGTTCTATATTAAAATTTAATTTTTAAACACTACTTTTATTGTTTACTTAACATTATAGCTACTTTGCAAACGATTATTGATAATTTTTTGCCTCAAACTCTTCAATTCCAAGACGATGATGATTTCAAATTAGTGCTTGAAAAAAGAGCTTTCTTTCAGATGATTTATCTTAGTAAAGATATTGTTTCACTTCATTGTGTACTTGATGAAGATTGGTCTATTGCTGATGAACTGATTCAACTAAAAGGATTAAATTTAAATCTTATTGTGCCATTAAATAATTTGCAACCTACAAATAATCAGATTTTTTCAGGAAATGGAGAAATATTAGTTATAGGGCAAATGGTAATTTATTTTATTTTTGGTAAAGTATTTTAAATTTTTTAAATTTGTTTTCTTTAATTTTAATCTTCTGATTAAGTGAGTGAGTCTTCTGTTGAATAAAGTGAGTAAGAGACTAGTAAGAGAAGAAGAAGAAGAGGTTTTCTAAAATGTTAAATATATAAAATTTATATTTAAGTTATATCTGGGTATTATTGTCATTGGATCATCAGGGTATCATATATTCTAATATTATAGTACAGGAAGTATATATATATAATATGCTAAAATATTATATAGTTAAAGCACATTTTTAAAGAATTTGCATAAAAAATAACAATAATTTAAGTACTGTTAACTAATTTTGAAATTTATAATGTCTTTCAAAAATGCCTAATTAATGAAAACTTAAATAATTCAACTTAATATTCAAGGCTGTGGCTTAAAGTTAAGTAATGTTTTTATACAGAGTATACTTTCCAAACTGGATTTCAACAACAATAACTAACAACAACAATAAGAGATTTATTTAATCAAAATTTACAATCATATAATTAAAATAATATATTATTAACAGTAATAATGATAATAATAATAATAATAATAATAGCAATAATAATAATAATAATAATAATAATAATAACAATAATAGCAACAATAATAATAATAACAACAACAACAATATAATAATAATAAAAATAATAATCATAAGAATATCTATAATATTATAAATAATAAAATCATAATATCATTATTAAGATAAATATAAATAATTGATTCACATGGAAGGAGTCACTTATGCAAAAACTTGATCAAAGGAGTGACACCAAATAATTATATTAATAATGTTAATTTAAAAAATAATGAAAATACCAATAATAACTTTATTTGTTAATAGAGCAAAAGTAACAGCAAAAGTTGTAGTATTTATAATAATTATAATAATAATAGTAATAATACGAAATAATAAATAATAATGACAAAAACAATAAATTTTTTATAAAAGTAGTAAGAAGAAAAATAAAAATAAGAAAACTAAAAAAAGTTAATAATGATAAAAAATTAGAATAAATTTTTTTTTCAGAATTTGTTGAAATTTATTTTTTAAGTAAAGAAATTAAGATAAATTATTTTGAAGTTTTAATTTTTCAAACTCATTCACATTGCACACAAGATTTCAATTCCATTCACCGATGCACTGATGTGTACTTACTTGATAAATACTTTCCATTCCTCAAAGTTTTATAGGGAGGTACATTTAGTTTTCCATTGTTAATGTTTCTAGTTAAATGTGAATGTATAAATCAAGTTTCAGTGAAAAAGGTTGTAATAAAGGAAGGTAAATTTTTATTAAGGGAGTCAAAAACAAAAAAAAAATTAGAAAATCTAACTAGTGCTAACAAAGTAGGAATTTTAAGTTTTTTTGAGGAAGTTTGAAGTTTCTGTATTATGGAATTGAAAATTTATTATTTGGATTGATTGACGCTGAGCTGATAACAATTTATTAATATTACAGTTGGCAATTGGTTCCCAAACCTAACAAAAGTAGTTGAGATGAGACCGAAAAATTGTAAAATACAGACTATTAAGGGTAGTTTTATCAACATAATGGCATAATATTGAAAGCATGCCATTAGCTCGATTAAGTTTTTTACAGTGTGCATCTGTATGAGAATTCCATGAGAGGTTTGAATCTCTAAAAATAACAAGATATTTACTAATGTGTGTTGGATATAAACATCTATTAATAATTTTAATTTTAGTTATATGATTGTTGTATAAAATATTTTGTCATGGAAATAAAAAAATATTAGTTTGGTTTTTCCCAAGCTTAGAGAAATTAAGTTTGCATTTAGCCAATGGACTAAACCTTTTAGATCTAAGTTTATATTCTTACACAAGGAATGATAAGACATTAATATGCAAGATATTAGTATCATCAGCAAACAAATGGACTGATGAGAAGTGGACAGAGTTATTTAGATCATTAACATAAATCAAAAACAATAGAGGGCCAAGAACAGAACCCTGGGGAATGCCACAAACTATCTGTTTGTTATTTTATTTGTTAGATAGAATTGAAATTGTTCTATAGTTACATGAGAGTTTTGAGCCATTTTTATATAATGGAATGACACAAGATAATTTCAAAATGTCAGGAAAAATTTCATTCAAGAAGGAGGTATTAAATACCTTAGTGAGAATATGAGAAAATTCAAAATTAAAATCAATAAGAATGTTTGTGGGGATGCTGTTAGGGCCTATTGATTTTCTAAGTTTCAATTTAGATATTAGTGATGAGATTTTAGAATGGTTAGTTGGAGATATCAGTAAGCTATGAAGATTTGCATGCTTAAGATCTTTTTATAGTTAATGTAAGATAAATGAATTTTAGAATTAAGTCTATAAGCTACATAATGCACTTTTATTATAAAAAGAAAAATTACATCTAATGATACAAAAAAAATTTTGAGCTTAGTAATTTCTAATAGTTTTAAAAGACTTCTTTATACTAGATTTATCCTTTGAAAATATCTGTTTCTTCTAGTGGTGGTCTTAAATTGAATCATATCTGTTTAAAGCAGATTTAATTCAATCTTTTTTTTTTTTTTGTGTCAAATGCTTAATGTTTGAACTTTATGATTTTTAAACCTGTCAATTTTCATAAATACACAGTTACAGAATTTTGACATAAATTAGTAGTTACTTGTGATTATAGTTAATCATTTATTCCCTCTGTATATAAATTGTATAAAACTTTTTAGCCTGTATTTACTTTATTACATCGCTGTAAAAAACAATTGTTGTGTATTTGATATATTTTGACTTTTTAAGCCTTTTTTTATTGATTACTAACCATGTTTTCTCTAAGATATTGTAGTTTGTTTGAACAATTTCTGAAGTAAGATTAATTTCTGAAGTGGGATCAACTTTAATATTGATAACATCATTTTATTATTGATATTATTGATGTTGATTTTTGTATTTTTTTTTCATTTAAAGCCTTTTTTTTTTTTTTTTTTACTGCATTGAACCTTGCAAGTTTGATAAGATTTTTATGCTTACATTTTAATTTAGCATATCATCAGACAAGTTTTGCTAAATTTGCATCAGTATAGTATTTTTTTAAGTCTGTAACTTTTTTAAAACTACATTTACAACTGTTTAGGTTGAAGTCAAAATTGAAAAAGGTCAAGCTGAATATTTCCTCTCTGCCGATTTTATCGCTAATAACTTGAGTATGTTGACAGAGGCTGCAAAGGTTTCATTTCTACCTGATAATGATTATGACAAATTTCAACATTTAAAATCACTGCCACTTTCAAGTTTAATTCTAAAGATTAAATTAAATTCTAAAGTTTTAAAGTGAGTGGTTGTTATATCATTATCATCATCATCATCACATCATCATCATCATCATCATCATCATCATCATCATCATCATCATCATCATCATCATCATCATTATTATCATCATCATCCTTCTATTTCTTAATTTTATTTTTAGATTCCAAGGCACATCTTTATCATATGCTAATGTAAGTGATAAAGGAGTTCCGAATTTTTCAACATTAGAAATTGTTTTGTATAACAAAAATAAAAATGCAAATATGGTTGTTGGAATTTGCCAAGAATTTGTTTTTTTCGAAAAATTTGTAAAAGAAATTTTAGACATAAATTTGGAGGGTGTTCCGTGGTTGGCTTTTGAAAATTTCTGTAAGTTTTTTGAGCCATACTTTATACTTTTTTTTCAGTTTGAATTTATGCATTGATAGTAAGGTTATATATATTTTTTTTGGTTTTACGTTTGATTTTGTTTAAAAATTATAATGTAATTAAAGTAGTTTTATTGAATAGTTACGTAAAATGTTTTTTTAACAACATAACAATTAAAAAGAAAGTTCATGATTCAAGAAAAAAATCAAACCTTTTTAACAAAGTAAAGCTAGTAAGTCAAGTAAGTAAAGCTAAATAATAAACAATGAGCAGAGTATCAAACAAATAATGCAAATAGTAAATAAATTTTCAAACATAGCTTACAATAAATTTTAATTTACAGCCAGAAATAGAAAATCGAATGCAGACTTTACTACTTAAGAATTGAACATATTTTAATGAATGCAGTGTCATATACATAACAATTGTCTTATACAAAACAAGTGTCACATACATATTATTAATGTGGATTTTTATCATTAAAAACAATATAAAAATAAAGTAATGAATACATACAGTTGATACTTATATTTAACTATGAAATCTATATATTACATAATTTGAAATAAAAAATTTTTTATAAAAATATTTTTAAAAATTTGGAAAATTAACACACAATCCACTACCTCGTCTGCACAGGTATTGCAAATTTTTAAAAACATTACTTGCACTAAAGTTAGTTTTAATGCTCTTAACACCCTCATCAATTGCATAGCTGTCTAGATTTTCAATTATAATATGGTTTTTTTAAATTAGTGTTAACTTTTGTTTCACAAAAAGTACACTGTGTCAAAAAAGTTTTCATCCACCTATCTTGCACATTTTAAAAATGCTATAATTTTTTAAGCAAAGAGGTAAGCATGATATAAACTAAATTATATCATTTAAATATTTAAGAAATATTGTACAAAAAGATTTTTTAAAGTAATGAGTAAAAAAAAACACACAGTATTTTGGAATAAAAGGTAGACATTTTTGTCCCAAAAAAGTTTTCATCCACTACAAAAATAAAATAAAGTTGTTATGCAAACTCAATTTGATTGTGTTTTAATAATTTGCGTTTTTACCACGAGCTTTTATTACCTCATATAGTCTGTTTATCATAGAACAAACTAATTTTTTGGTAATTTGAAGTGATTTAAACTGGAGTAATTGAGCCCCACTCTTTCATAATTACTAATTGTAGCTGTTGCCAATTCCTTGCATCATGTGTCCTAATTCCTCTACCCAATTCATCCTACAGATGTGTTTTAGAATTTAAATCTGGAGATTGTGGGGGTGTATAAAGTTGCTTAGCTGTTTTAAATATATAAGCCATTTCTTGACACGTTTGGCTGTAGGTTTTGGATCGTTATCTGCTGAAAAATAAATGAACTAGTAAGTCTAAATTTGTGGGCAATTTCTTCCAGATTTTTTTTCAGAATGTTTAAATATACATTTTGATCCTTATTTCCATCAATGAAAACCAAGTTTTTTAAACCTAAAGCACGTATACACCCCACACTAAAACACTTACTCCACTAAGCTTTATCGTTTTACACAAATTTTGTTTTTTAAATGCTTTATTTGGCTTTCTCCAAACTTTAACTCTTCCATCTGATGAAAACACATTAAATTTTGACTCATTGCTGAAAAGGACTGATTACCAGAATGTCTTTAGTTTATTAATATGAAGCTTTGCAAAGTGTAGTTGTTTGGGCTGTGCTGACTTTGCTGATGTAGGGCTTTTTCAATTGTACTCTACCATTGTTTTCAGCTCTTTTTAAGGCTATTCTAACAGCACTTATTTTAGGATTCTGGATGGCTGTTCTCAAAATAGCTTGTTGATGCAATATTTTAATTTTATTTGGACATCCTGTGCGTGGCTTATCAGAAATTTTTATGGTAGTTTGGTATTTTTTGATAATGGACTGCACTGTTGCATGTGATTTCTTTACTATTTCTCTCATATTTCACTGTGATTTTTCCTACTTCCATAGTCTTTTTTTTTATGTTAGTTCACCTCCCCAAGGCCATGAAAGCCACTACAGATGAGGAGGCTACTTGTGGTTATAACCCTTTCTCAACTCTATAACTCCAAAACACAAACCTTGACACACAAGGCCGCTGCACGGAGAAACAAGTTGAGCGCGGTACTATCAGGGACATGGTGGAGATTGAACTCGGAACCTCTCGCTTAAGAAGCGAGCGCTCTACCACTACACCACTACCGCATATAGTCTAACAATAAGCGATCTAATTCCCTCTGAAACTCTTATTTTTAATAATTAATCTAACAAAAATAAAAAATATAAAAAATTTATATAAAGAAAAAGTCATATAAAAATCTTTCTAAATTTATATTTAAAAAATGTTACTTCAATACTTATTTAACAACAAGTTTGAGATTTGAGATTTGAATTGAGTGCAGGGTGGATGAAAACTTTTTTGGCATAAAAACAGGCATTGTTTATTTTTAAATGCTGTATTTAATTTTTTATTTGTTATTTTGTAAAATCTTTTTTTACAATACTTCATGAATAGTTAACTGATATAATTTATGCATAAACTGATATAATTTATGCATAATTATGCTCAAAGCATAATTGAAGTTATGCTTATATCTTTGCTAAGTAAAAAGTTATCTCATTTGAAAAATGTACAGGATAGGTGGATGATTTTTTGACAGAGTACATCTCTATATAATAATCCTGAACTTAAAAGAAGTAGTAGTTCCCACTTGTGCATGTTTGATATGGAACTCTTGGCAGCCATTAAAGTCAAGTTAATGGTGGAAAAAAGTCAGCACTTCTTTATACAAAGTATAAAAAATTTATGTAAATATGTAGCTTATGTAAACTGATGGTAATATGTCATTTACATTAAATATAAAAATTCCATTTGTTTAGCATTATGTACAAATGTCTGTAAGTGTAAACGTCTGTATGATAAGTTGAGTTTGTGGTTCGTGTGTGATTGTGTATAATATAAGAACTTTTTAAAATTTTCTAAAAATTTTTAAACTGTTTTGTTTTGTATTTAAAGAATTTTTTAAAAAGATTAAAAAAACAAAAAAAAAAGCATTCTTGCTTAGCGGTAGATTTGAACCCACTAAATTGTAAGGATGTTAGTACAGAGTGCACTAAACCAGTTGGCTTCTGAAGATTTAAGACAAAAAAACAAACCAAAGTATAACTTTTTCATACCAATTTTAATGATTCAACACTTTTTATATAGATACTCTAAATAAGTGCAACTATATTGCACAGAAATTTATAAAAAAAAATATTTTAAAGCCACAGCATTTTATCAAAAAGTAAAACAAAAAAACGTATGTATAAAAGTTATATTATAAATAAGTTATAAATAAATAGAATTTTACTATTATTAGAGATGTAATATGCAAATAAAAAAAATGCATGTAATACTCAAATCTAAAAAATACAAAAAAGTGTGTGCGACCGTGTTTGTGGTCGCACACCTTGTTTGTCCATGCTTAAAGTAATTTTTTTTAGATAACTTGACCATGTTTTTATATAGTAAACATTTTAAGAATTTGTGGCAAAAAAAAGGCTGAAAAAAACTACAGTGTATAAAACAGCTATACTCGAAGAAAGGAAACGAATACTATACAAAATAAAAAATTTAAATAAAATAAACTAAAAAAAAAATTGAAAATTAAAAAAAAAAATTTTCAAAAAAATAATATATTTAAAATATCTTACTATTTTTTTTTTGTTTTTTTTTTGTTTTTAGGATGTTAATTTCCACTACCAAAATTGATACAAGTTGAGGAAAAAAGCAGATAAGAATATAAGAAAAATATTTGCAATTTATTTGCGACTTTTGTCTGTCAGTATATTAAGGAAAGCTCTTTATTATTTGCACTAGAAATATGGACCATTTGAAATTTTTGCTAAACTTTACTCTTTTTATCAATGCACAGGGAAGCAAGAAAGCTAATTGCAATTTATTTGTAAAAAAAAAAACTTTTAAACAAGTTTTTCATGTCAAAAAATAAAGTCATTAATACTAATATTTAAATATAAAATATTTGGTTGTTTTCACTACTCCATTGAAATAGTTGCACTTTTGTTGGATTCTCCATATTGTGCATTTAAACCCGATAGTTTATTTCCTGATAAACTATTGTTATTAATGATGCTCCAAAAGGTTGTGGGCTAGTGCTTTGTTATTCACTGAACTTTTTTATGATATTATTATATAATGAAATATTTAGGATCCTATTCGAAACTTTTTAAGTTTTTAAATACATTTTTTTAAACAGAGCAATCGTTAAGTTCATTATCTCTAGTACTTCGTATTAACGTTGGTAATATAAAATATAAAGGAAACAATTTCAGACAGGCATCAAATGTGGTAAATACATTTATAAAAGAAACCATGCAATTCTTTTATTTAATTTTTCCGTCATTACAAAGTTTGTTAATCAAATAATGTTTTACAAATAAAAACGTGAAAATAAATAAATGAAAGCAAAAAAATTAACAAATCTTTTCATAGTTCTAGCATACATTGCAAATTAGTTTCTTAAATATACAGGCTATTAAAAATCAGGAATAAATTGCAAATTAAAACTTTCAATTGTTGTTAAGTTGTTATAAAATAGACATTTTCCCTCAACTTGTATCAAATTCAGTAGCTAAAAATAACAACTACCCTAACCAAAAATTACCCGACAACACCTAAAAAAAATGAATAAAATGTTGTATATAAGATTTGTAAAAAAAATTTTTCTTTCATTTAAACTTTTCTAATTTTATTTTAATTAAAATTTGATATTTCATTACTATTATGTTTCCTTTTTTTAGAATTGTTTTTTTTTCTCAGTAGATAAGTTTAGCTTTTTGTCATGAATTATTGAAATGCCTAAAAAGTTAAAAGATACAAATTGCCATGGTTCCTAGGAAGGCTTGTATATTAACTTATCAAAAATTATATCCATTATTAAGAACTTTGGGCATAAATTTGAGCATCTTAACTCCTATACTGGTGTCAAAATCAGCTTGCATATGTCAATGTATTATTCCAGCAAATCAAATTTTATGGTCAAGTTATAAATTCATTTTTGTAATTCACAAAAAAGTTAATTTTTGTTCAGGAAAAATTAAAAAAATAATATTATGCAGCGCATAATATTTTGCAATATAACTAATGCTATTATATTATATTATTAATATAATATATGCTATATATAATATATGCTATTTTAATAAAAGGGTATTACCTCTTCATCAGAATTCATGTAATAGATCGGGAAGTTAATCATTTGTTTATACATATTTAAAAAATGTGTTTAAAAAATTATTGCAGAATTATTTGCATCTAAAAATGTTTATTCAAGTTTGATTTTTTTATGTTTTTTATGAAGTGGTCTCTTTTAGTAATTTAACATGTTTAATGATTTGGTAGCTTTTATTATGATGAAGCTTATGTTAGATTAAAAGTAAATCATGTTTTTAAAAATAGTATTTTTTCAGATTTATAATTGTTTGTAAAATCTATCAATAATAAAATTTTTTTATTTAATAATATTGATTTTATTTTAATAAAACATTAAAAAAATGGTTTTTATTACAATGGTATGGCTTATACAGGTTTTCTTGTTGCAAAAGAAGAAGATAGTATCAATAAACAACATTTTAATACTGAAATGTATCCTGTATTGAAAGAAGGTTTCTATTTTATGTATTTAATATTATAAAATTATATATGACATAAATATGAGTTTTTTTAAAATAAACTTATTGACTTATAAGTTTATTGTATTTCATTAAAAATCATAACGTTGAAAATAAAAATGTATTCAGTATTGGTTGTTTTTTTTAGGTATTGGTTATAAAGGAAGAATTTCTTATGACAATATTGTTTGTCAGACCATAATAAAGGCTGATGGAGTTACACAAGTACTTAATAACTATGAAGATATGTGCAACTTTATTAAAAATAAAACAAATGACTTTATGAAATTCATTGGAGGCGAAGGTGTTTTTTTTTTATCTTTTCTTACCAATTTTTTTATATTATGTATTTAAAAAGCTGTTCGTCTATGAGCATTTTAAGACAAACATTTGCTTTATTTTAGAAAAGTTGTTTTCTTGTTTATGTTTGCATATTTTCGATAATTTTAGAGAGCAGACCCGATTTTATAAAGTATTAGTTTTTTCTGGGAAGTGTAATATGGAAATAAATATAATTACAATAGAAAAATTATAATCTAGGAAATCTAATCAGGGAAAGTAACACTTTTATAGTAGATCTAAGAATTCTTAACTTAGAATAAAATTGCTAAAAAGTTGAAAAAATTATTTCAATTCCTACACTAGAAGCTTGTGAAGTTAAAGAACCTTCAATATCTGTTATAATGTTACAATCCAAAGATTTTAGAGGTTTTGACCATTTTATTGCTAATATTTTTCAAAACAGATTCACTATATAGGTAACTTTAACCAAATAGAGCAGATCTGTCTGTGAAAGTCATTGCAGCTTCATTTTCATTTTCAGAATGGTTAGATCCAAAATATTTAAGATTTAGTAATTCTACTAAGAAGTTAGCATCACTGACCAGGGTGTCAGCCTGGTATATTTTTATGTTTTTGTTCTAAAAAATATTAGAAATTTTTATTGATATTGTCCTATTAATTTATTTTAAAAAAAATTAAAAATCATTGAATTTTGGAGCTTTAAACCCATTGGAAATTTTGCAGTACATGCCATGCCATTGGGCTGGCTAACACCCTGCTAACTTCCTGAAGATATATAGTTTCCAATTTTTTTTCCTTTTATTTGATGAAAATGACATTGTGTTTATCAATTTTTTAAAGTTTCAACAGTGTTTTTTTATTTGATCTCTTTGCATATTATATACTGCCTAAAGCTGCTGATGGTTCATTTGAATAAATCTCACTACTTTATCATTTCACTTTATCTGTATGTGACTTATTTTTCTACCAATCATGAGGTCCAAGATCACTTAAAAAATAAGCTTGACATGTTTTTTAAGTGAATCACATACAGAAGCATGTTTCACTAGGAAAATGTTTAAGTTTGAATAAGTTCTCATTAATAGCATAGCAAATAAATTTATTGCTTCAAACCACTTGACAATAGCTTTGAGTTAGGATTAGTGTATTGGTAATCTTAGTTTTGAAGCTAACAGTGTTGGATGCTGATGAAGTTTGGGTATAACCTAAGTGTTTTTTTAGTATTACAGTAACAAAGATATTATTATAAAAAAAGTCTATATTGAATAAAGTTAGTTGTTTGACCTATTACATCTGTCTTTTTCTTAGAAAATCAACTAAATTGTATTTGTTGTAAATAGAAAAATTTTGAATACAAATGATAAATTTGTAAAATTAATTTAAGTAAATTTGTAATTAATAAAAGGCAATAAAAGATCAATTACAATATCATTTGCTGTTTTTTTTTTAATTTTTAAATCTAGGTTCCATATCCCAATCATTGTTTAACTTTAAAACCATTGTTAATACTGACCAAGCAGTGGTATTAAAAATTGGATCTTTACAAATGATAAATCCATCTTTCAGTTTAAAAGAAGTATACCAATACACCTATAAGGTTACAGAAAAATCACCTAAAATTGTAACGCCAAATACAAAACACACAAAATTACAAAGACATAATCATCATAGTCACAAAAGATCTCATAGAAATATAAAACGCTCAGATGAAACCCAAAATGTTGAAAAAATAACTACAAGAATGTTTGGAGTTGTTATTGAAGGTGATGTCAAAGATACTTCTACTAAGTTTGAGTGCAAAGGTAATTTAAACTTTCATGAATTTATTATTACTTATATATATTTTTACTATTGTTTTTTATTATTTATATATATTTTTATTATTGTTTTTTGTTATTTATATATATTTTTACTATTGTTTTTTGCTATTTATATATTTTTATTATTGTTTTTTATTATTTATCTATATTTTTGTTATTGTTTTTTCTTATTTATATATATTTTTATTATTGTTTTTTCTTATTTATATATATTTTTTTGTTATTGTTTTTGATTATTTATACATATTTTTGTTATTGTTTTTTATTATATATATATATATATATATTTTTTTTTTATTATTGTTTTTGATTATTTATATATATTTTTATTATTGTTTTTGATTATTTACAAATATTTTTATTATTGTTGTATTTAATTTTAATCATTAACTCTGTTGTAAAAATTGTAAATATAAATAAAATTAAAGCTCATAGTAAGAAGTATTTAGTTGGTAGAAAAAAATTGGTATGAAATTGGTTTTAGTAATACTTTTTTAAACTTAAAATTTGTTTTTTTAAACACGCTTGGTTACAATCATTAAATTATCTTTTGATTAAATATAGTTAAATAATACTAAAATCTGTTGTTGCTTTTTTAATGCATGGAAAACTCTTGGTGACAAAGAAAATGGACAGAAAATAAAATTCAATATTTGTTTTTTATATTCACTGTTATCAAAAATAAATTGATTATATATATATATATATATATATATATATATATATATATATATATATATATATATATATATATATATATATATACATATATATATATATATATATATATATATATATATATATACATATATATATATATATATATATATATATATATATATATATATATATATCAAAAATTGTTATCAAAAATAAATTGATTATATATATATATATATATATATATATATATATATATATATACATATATATATATATATATATATATATATATATATATATGTATATATATATATATATATATATATATACATATATATATATATATATATATATATATATATATATATATATATATATATATATATATATATATATATATATATATATATATATATATATATACTTTTTCAACATCTTCACTTCCAGCAAGGCTGCAAGCAACCACTATTAGAGTTGGAAGTTACTCAAAGAGAAAAGATAAAGTTTATATAGCAAGATAATGATTGACAGACAACTAAAAAGATTGCAAGTTATATGAATCTGGAAAGCAAGATGAAGGGGGCAAATTTCAAAAAACTGATAATCAAGGAAAAAAACTAGACAAAAAATAGTTTTTGAAGTACTTAGGAACAGTCACAGAGAAAGGATGAGACTTAATTGAATCACGAGAATGAATTTTAGTAGACGGCACTAGAGACGCTAGCTCTTTAGAGCAGTGCCCATTAAAGTACTTGTTGTAAAGAGAAAGAGAAGCAACATTACGATGATGTGATAATGGTTGGAGGTTGGCTACAAGAGCAGGTCCAACTATGTTTTTTACACCTTGTCTAAAAGAGAAAGAGCATCATTGGAAGATCAGTCCTTGATATGGCAACAGTATTCCATACAAGGGCGGATTTGAGATTTACAGAGAAAAAGAATCTGGAGTAAGAAAGTGTCGACCACGATAAAGAGATGCAACCTTAGCAGATGTTAATTTTGCAAAGGATTTGATATATGGTTTGAAAGAATGATCTGAAGTAAGAGCTAATCCTAAGATTAAGGGTAGATGACTCATTGAGTACATTAACATTCATAAATATAGGAAAATCTAAATTATTGCAATAACGATCGGCTGAAAAAATGGGTTTATCTGAATTAAAGTTCATCAACCATTTTGACCCCCATGCTGTAGCAGAATTGAAATTCAAGCTCAAATACCCCCTCTAAGCAATCAGAGAATGGCTTCTTATCATGACAAGAACAAATGGTAGTATCATCAGCAAACAATGCCACCTTAGATGTGAGAATATCTGGAAGATCGTTAATGTAAATTAAAAAGAGTATAGGGCCAAGGATAGAACCTTGAGGAACTTCTGAAGTTACAGAATAAGAAGAAGAGTGCTGTCCATCAAGGACAACTTTTATACTACGATTTGAAAGGAAGGATTCAATAATCTTAAAGGTGTTGCCAGATACACCATAAGAAGAAAGGTTATGGAGAAGACCAGCATGCCAAACTTTATCAAAAGTTTTAGACAGTCAAGAGCGATAGCCTTAACCTCTCTACCTCTATCTAATGTACAATAAAACCTAATGTTTATTATTGTTAGCAAATCAGCTGTAGAACAAGAAGTTATTAGATTCAAGATGAGAGATTAAGTGTTTGTTGATTAAAGATTCAAAAACCTTACTTATGACAGGAAGAAGACTAATGTGATGGTAGTTAGATGAGTCAGATCGTATTTTAATTTCTTTTAATTTTTATTCTTGGATTGCTTATTTGTAGTTCTCTTGGGCTTGATTGGCTCTAAGTTATTTGGATTTGAGTTTTTTTCATTTAGACAAGCAGGAGTATATTTTTTATTAAACTATTATTTAAACAGGATAGTTGTTGATGGCAACTTTAATACAGTCACAATTACTAAAGTAAATTTACCCTGTAGTTTTTTTATTTTGAAGTACTTTTTAACTTTTTAAAAATTTTCACGATATTTCTATTAAAGAAAATAATTTTTTTTAGTAATACAGTTGAGATATGGGAATTATAGATGACATAAAAAGTTGTTGTTAGTTATTAGTGTATTAAAAATATCTTGATAATGTTTTTAGAAATATTCATTGATGCTAAAGAATGTACTGCACCAGTTGAGCTCAAATTACCATATGAATTTTTATATTGCTCAATAAGGATATGACTATGATAATGATATTTGTACTGCTCAATAGCAGTTTGATGTTTCATAGTAAGCTGCAATAAAATGTTGGTAACTTTTCAATTTTCATTATGCACAGTCATTGTTATATTGCATATACTATTAAAGAAAATAAATTTTTTTAATCATACAGTTGTAGATGAGACATCGCAATTATAGATGACATGTGAGAATTATAGATGTCACGTGTATTTTAATACAGTTTTGGATGATATTTGGGAATTTATGAGTTTTTAGATCCCCTTCAAACTAGTTACATATATTTTAAAATCCATCATTATTCTTCACATAGTCAAGTGTAAAATTATGTATTGAAGACCTATAATATTGTATAGATAAATTTTTTATGAACATAAAAGTTCTTTATTCCTTTCTTAATCAGGCTTTTTTAATAATATGATAAATGTAGATTTATTAAAATCTTTGATAAGTAAACTTTGGCAAATATTACATGTTGGGTCTGCGTCAAATTAAATGAGAACTATAGCCCTGGATCTTGCAGTTTTGGGGGTGATTCAAAATAAAAGATTTTTTTTTTTAAAACTCTGAAAATAAAATCTTTGATTAATGACATAAAAAAACAAAGTATTTTTGAGGTTTACAAATTTTCTTTGCACTAATTTTAAAATAAGTACTCATGTAAAGCTGAATTTGTGATTACCATGACTTTTCAAAATACAGTTTTCAGTTATTATGGGAATTCATTGATGGAATTTCATTTTTTTAAATATTCAGTGAATAAAAGGAGGTTTTCAAATTTTGCCTTATTGTTTTATTTTTTTTTTTCATTTTGGTTTTTATTTGCTGATGTTTTTCATTTGTTTTTATTTCGTTTTGTGAACTCCATAATTAAATGAAATTTAAAATTGCATCACATTCAGAGAATCATCACAGATAGAGAATAAAAACTTTTTTTCTTTATATTTTGAACTATGATAAAAAAGTTATGCGAATTTCCTTATGGATTTTACTTTTTCTTTTTGATTTCTTAAGTTCTGTGTAAATTTTATATTAAATACTTCTTGTACATGACAGCATATACTTACTGACAGAATCAACAATAAAAATAATCATCCTGTGATAAACTAAGCTTTTTAGCAATTGCTGAAATAAATCTTGTTTACCTGCCTGTTAGTAAATCTGTGATTCCATTTTTTAATTTTCTACTAGCTATTGCTTAACTCTTTATACTGTTATTAGCAAAGTCAATAAAGATTTCTATCCTTTCTATTTACTGCTGCTAATTTTTTTGGTTAGCCAGAAAGGTTTAGTCAAGGTTTAGTTAGACGTGTTTTGGGTGAGGCTATTGTTCTTGAAATATCAAAAGCTTTAGTAAGAGTTTGGAATGCTGGTCTTTTTCATAAGCCTGCTCTATATGATATATGATATAAATTGTTCTAGTTGTTTCTAGATTTGATTATTGGTCTTATCTTAAATACAGTCTCTTTTCAGTGATAGTTCACAATCTGATCTCTCTCTGTTCTGCTTGGGGCTTGCCATGGCTGTTGAATTTTATCTCAAACAAAACTCAGTTTTTTGCTGCTAATAATTATGAAGAGTGAGATTACAAAATACAATACTCTTATTAATCCTCTACTTCTTAGACTAATATTTAGAGTTAGATATTTAGACTAATATTTAGATAGATATTTAGAATAATATTTAGACTTAGATAGGTTCTTAGTTTATTGACCCTTCATGGTAATACAATCAATTACAAAGTTAGCATTTGCTCTTTTTGCTTCTCTTTATTTTGTTTTCCATTTATTTACTCTTGATTCTTTACCTATTTAAATCTCTTATTTTTTGATTGTATCGAATATAGTGTTCATATTTTGACTGGTTCTTCTAATAAAGCTCACTATCTTTTAGACAAGCTTTAAAATTTCGATGTAAATATTTTAGAAATTGCTCTAGCTGTCATGCTTGTGCTACTGCCCAATCGTAATAAGGCTGCATCTCTTTCTCTTATTTAGAAAAACTATCATGGTTGTTTCTTTAGCAAGGTACTATCACTTGTTCCATTAACCAAAACTCAATCTTGCTTGACTTGTCATTCAACAAAGTCAAATCCTTTTACTGTATCTATTCCTTCATTCTCTAAAAAATTTTTCGCATATAATTTTTTTCCCTGCACTTCAATGCTTTGGAACTCTCTCCCATCTTCATATTTTCCTGACTCACACAACCTTCAACTTTTCAAGTCTTTTGTTAACTGTTTCCTTTCTCTTTAACACCATTCTTTGTTTTCTAGTAACTACTGGTTTAATAGTGGTTGCTTGCAGATATTGTGAGTAAATTAGTTTTTAAAAAAATTATGTTTAAAATGCTATGTTCAAAAAATATTTTATTTAACTAGTTAACTAGTCTTGAGTAGTTATTAATTTAATTAGAACATACCTGTATTTCTAATGTAGCAAAAATATAGTCAACTAAAGTTTAACAACTTATGTTAAATTGATTTGGTTGATTTCTTTTGAACTGTATAAACATTCTTGCTAAAATAAAATAAAATTATCATTTTTATATCTTGAGTTATTCACATTGGTAATTATTTGGTAAAGTAAAAAGACAAAAATGGGCAGAAAAACTATTTCAGACAAGGTACGATTGCAAATTGTAGGTCTGCTAAAAGATAAAACAAAATGCCAACAAGAAATAGCTCGAACGTGCAATGTTTTGCTTAAATGTGTACAAACAGTATATGTATAAAGTTTGTTAATCTAAAATAGTACAATTGCATATATAATGGATGTGGCAAGGGGCAAATTAACTCAAATTTACTAGATTGCAAAAATTTGTGCAGGAAAAACAACAAATTTACTGCAACAAAAGTAAGAGAGTTTTTTCACAACTCTCACAACTATTATGTTTTAAATATTATTTTTATAAAACAGATGTTGATCTAAGAAATACAAATGCAGGATAAAAATACTTATTGTGCCAAAATTAAAAAAAAATCAGGTAAATAAAAGCACATTGCAACTTTAATCAACTTCAAAAGCGTATACAAATAAATGAACTTTAATGACAAGCATTTCTTGGTGAAGCTCGTGGTTCGAAAAGTATACTCATTAATTTTAAAGTTAGCTTTGCTTGACCTGACAGACAAATAACCAAAGGTAGTATTTGTTTGACTAGGTTATTTTGTGTCAACATTATTGTAAAATGTGTTAAAACCTTTTTACATAAAAAATTTTACCCAGGTATAAAAAAATTAGCAATCGCAAATAATATACTTTCAAGATCATTAAATGAGTTTGGCCCATGATTGACCCTGTTCATAATTTATGATTGCTTAATTTGCCCCTTGGGTGGTAAATATCTACTTTCCATTCATAAAAAAGTATAGTCTATTTATATAGCTAGTTTTTTTTTTTTATATACAAATTTTTTTAAACAAATGCTATTGAATGTTTTGAGTTAAACCTTTTATAAATTATAAATTAGGTGCCCTTTCAAGTTATGAATCTGGACAGCTAATACTTAACTGCACGGATGCTAAAATTTCAATAAGCTATAGTGAAATCACAAATTCCCAAAATGTTGATAAAGATGTGTTATTTGAAGCTTCCCAAGGAAAAAGTGTTGTAAACAATTTTTCCATATTTGGTAAGACTTTTATTTATTTTATAATATGCTTGATTTAAATATTAAATAAACAAAAAAAGTCAAAAGTTAAAGAATATGTGCACTTAACCTTAAGTTGCTTTTTCTGTTGAAAAAATAAAAACACGTTCAAAGATTAGCATGGAATAATGCACTTCTTTGTGAGTTTCATTGATCTTTCAATCTGTAGCAGAATTGACTGCCATGTGATATAAGGTTTAATAGTACTATTAGTTCAAAGGTCATATATATAGTTTTTTATTATTTATATTTTTTGGTTTGAATATCAAAAAATTTCATTGTTATTTCAAAGTGTTTTTTAGAGTTTCATTCTCAAATGAATGTAATTTATGAAGACAGGATTATGAAAATAGAAAATGGGTCATTAACATTTAATTTATTAAATATCAAGGATACATATTTTTCTGCTCAATTAAAAGATGTTAAAGACTTCAAAACAATCCTAAGGTAAGTATTTATATGTTGTTTTTTTTAATGTTAACTTAGTATAATAATGTAGTAGTCTTGTTAACTTGGTATGTTAAAGTACATCTTGTACAGTGGGTTCCATAAATATAGTCACTACTTTGTGTGAAATTTTTGTTTTTTTGACAATTATCTTTGAAACCAACTAATTTATACAATTAAAAGCGTATTAAAAGTCTTAACTAAATGTTCTCTATCGAATGGTATATAATTGGAACTCGTTAGGTTAACTAGTCTTGAGTAGTTATTAATTTAATTAGAACATACCTGTATTTCTAATGTAGCAAAAATATAGTCAACTAAAATTTAACAACTTATGTTAAATTGATTTGGTTGATTTCTTTTGAACTGTATAAACATTCTTGCTAAAATAAAATAAAATTATCATTTTTATATCTTGAGTTATTCACATTGGTAATTATTTGGTAAAGTAAAAAGACAAAAATGGGCAGAAAAACTATTTCAGACAAGGTACGATTGCAAATTGTAGGTAAAAGATAAATCAAAAGGCCAACAAGAAATAGCTCGAATGTGCAATGTTTCTCTTAAATGTGTACAAACAACGTTGAAAAACTGCAAGCTATATAATGATATCAAAGATTTACCAAGGCTTGGTAGGACTTTAAAGCTGACTTCAAGAGACCAAAGTTATCTCTATCGAAAGGTTAGACAAGACCCTAAAATTTCTTACCACAAACTTGCTGGAGGGTTCACAAATACACCTGGTAACGTTAGTGTTACTTGATGGACTGTACGAAGATGTCTAAATAAGAAAGGCTAAGATTGCTATTTCGCTGCTCAAAAACCACTTTTTCTCCCACTTTTATAGGAGAAGCATCCCCCTTTCTGGGAATGCTTCTCCCATAAAAAAACAGGGTCATACAACATTTATAATGGCAGAATTAACCAGTATAACTACAAAGAGACCCTCGAAAGTAAACTTTTTCCAACAGCCAGAGCTTGTTACTGAAGACGACAACAATGGACTTTTCAGCACGATGGCGCAATAGCTCACACTGCAATCTTGGTTAAAGAGTGGCTTGATCGGAAAAACATTACGGTCACGCCTTGGCCAGCTTTTTTTAACAGTTATATATTTCTCATAAAAAAGAAATTTTTTTATGAGAATCTTAAATTTTTTTTTTGAAAAAACTTTTTTGCTTATTTTGTTTATAAAACCACTGTTAATAAAATTTAAATCAATTTAAATTATTAACTTTTTTGTTTGCTTTAAATTTTAAAAAAATATTTAAAAAATCATACTAAAAATTAATTGACTATATTTATGCAACCCACCGTATGAATTAGTGGTGTAGTGGTAAATTACTTGCTTTTAAGTGAGAGAAACATAAGCCAAATTTTGTATCATATTTCAGAAAAAAAAAATTGTAGCACCAATATGTGAGTACTCTGTTAATATTTAGGTAAAAACTGATGATAAAAATAAAAAAAAGGTAGTATATGATGGTAAAAATAGAATTTTCTATAAATACGCAACATAATTTATAAAATTTTTTAACAAATATCCAAAACAACAAAAAATTTGATATAAACACTGAATTTTTTTGTAGATCAAAGTTTTGCTTTTTTATTTCTCAAGTAATTTTTATATAAATTACAAAAAAAAAATTAATTTAATTTTTCTTTAGATAAAAGTTTTATTTTTAAATATTAAAGTTGAAAATTACTTAAACTGTTGTTATTTATTTAAAATTTAATTCATGTTTATTTTAGGACATTTATTAACTCTTCTTTGTACTTGAATATACATTCGTAAATCTTTTAGTTAACCTCAACTAAAAGTTTATTAAAACCAATGTGCAGTTGGTAAAGAGACATTTTTAAAAATTATTGAATTTGACTATTTCATAAAAACTTAGCACCATAAAACCACATTTCATAGAAACTTTGTGTTATCATAAATCCACATTTCCTAAAAAACTCAGTATCATGATAAAACCACATTTCATAAAACTCATTGCAAAACAGGCTCATAAAAAAAAAAAAATTCATTATCATTATAAAACAGCATCATGAAACCCATTATTGAGCATCATCTTCAAATAACATCATAAAACTCATAATTGTAAAACAGCATCATAAAAAACTAAGTAACATCATATAATAACATTATATAAAGCCTAATATCTTTGTGAAACAACATTATTGAAACCTGTTATCAACTTCAAACAACATTAAAAAAAATTTGTAAATTAAACTACAAGATCCAGTTTTACTGTACCCAACAGGACCCAATATCGTTGTAGGAAACACACATTGTAGGAAATACAGTACAGGATCTAGGAGACTGTACAGGAGCCACTGTTGGAAACATTACATGATCCGATTTCACTGTAGGAAATGCTTGGTGGTATGAGGTTTCTCAAATCTATGTTCAGGAATTGTAACAGTCATAATTCTTGCTAATACTGTCAACAGGTGATCTTCCAGTCTCTATGGTCATCTTTACATTATTTTTATTATCATCATTGTCATCATTATCAAGCTTTAGCCTTCTCTTAATATAAAAAATCTTGAGCACTTTCTTTTCTTAACTAAAGCTGGTTCATACCATATGTAATGCACTACCTCTAGGTTTTCTTACTTCTATATATTCTGCTTTCTTCTGAAGCTGCAACCTCTCTATATGCTGATACCTAAAAGATTTTAATCTTTTCTGACAAATGTTGTTCTGTATGCTTTTATAATCTCTGTCTAAGATTATGGCTCCTTTTCTTGTCTTGTTAGAGTCATACCACACATCCATCTGATCATCATCTTCTCTTTATGCAAATGCTACACCATATAATTACGAAAGTTTATAAAAATATGTAAAGATATTGTGTGCCAGCATCTAAGTAAATAGCAAATGTATATATTTATATCTCTATATATCCAATGTTGTATTTCCATAAATGCGCCTCTTACATAACCTCCTGGATCCAAGCAGTTATGGAAACTTGTATTTCTTTTCTTTAGTTTTAAATCGAGCCTCATTCTGCTCCACGTTTTTACCTTCTTGTGCTGTCGCTATATTAAACCATTATCATTTTGAATAATTTATTTTGAATAAATGTCTTTTTATTATTGCAAGAAATTAATGTAAAAAGGTCTAAGCTCCATTATTCTCAGTTTACCAAATCTTCTGATGCTAAAGTCAATTCTCGAATTTAATCTTCTAAGGCTCCTGGTTCAGACAATATTTCACTCATAATCTTACAAAAGTGTTCTCTAGAACTCTCTTTAATCCTCACTAAATTATTATTAAATGTTAAATAAGTGGTTTCAATATTTAAAAACTCTATATGCTTTGATCATCTCTCGTTTGATAAATTAAAACTCATTCTCGCTTAGCTTGTCATTCAGCAAAGTTGTATCCTTTTATTGTATCTGTCCCATGCTAAAAAAATTTTTATTTATCTAGTTTGTTTCCAATATATCAACAAAACCTCAACTCTCACCCATTTTAATGTTTACCTAATTCATACAACCGACAACTTTTTTAGTCTTCAGTTAACTGTTTCCTTTCTCTTTATCCCTATCCTTTGTTTTCTAGTAATTCTTAGTAATTTAATAATGGATTTTTTCTAGTAACTCTAGTAATTTAATAATGGTTGATTGCAACCTTGTGAAAAGTGAATTAGTTTTAATTATATATATATATATATATATATATATATATATATATATATATATATATATATATATATATATATATATATATATATATATATATATATATATATATATATATATATATATATATATATATATATATATATATATATATATATATATGTATATATAGATATTATATGTATATATATATATATATATATATATATATATATATATATATATATATATATATATATATATATATAAAATATATATAATATATATATAAATATATATATGTATATAGCAATATTTAATAAAATGTATGCATAAACTTGTAATATAAAGTATTTTAAATTTTTTCCTAGCCCTGCTATCAACCCCTGCTAAATTTTATAATTTTGCCAGAGTCGAGTTTGTAAAAAGTCCCATTTTTTCTTAGTCACTACTTTTTATTCTCATGTATTTTGAGTCAAAAGAGTCAAAACCTTTTGAGTCAAAAGAGTCAAAACCCTGTCATTTAACTAGGTATTGTTTTTTTCCTTTCCTTTGTCTTTTATCCACTATTTCTTCTATTTGTAAAAAGTGCCATCAAGTTTGTTTTCTGGCAAATTGTGATAAATTTTATCTGTTTTCTTGTTTTTGTTAGGAAATACTACTTGTTTTTAGCTATTTTTTTCATGAGTAAACTCCTCAATTGTTTGTATGGCTTTGTAGTCATCAGTATCCAAAGCTATCCGTATTGGGTCTTCCTTCAAAACAAAAGCATTGTTTAAGACAAGAAATGTAAACTAGAATAGTAAGCTATAATAATAGTAAGTAATAGATAGCTTATAATAATAGTAAGTAACAGATAGTAATAGATGCGGTAGTGGTGTAGTGGTAGAGCGCTCACTTCATATATGAGAGGTTCTAAGTTCGATCCCCACCATGTCCCTGGTAGTACCACATTCAACTTGTTTCTTTCTCCATGCAGCGGCCTTGTTTGTCAAGGTTTGTGTTTCGGAGTTATAGAGTTGAGAGAGGGTTATAACCACAATTAAGTAGCCTCCTCATCTGTAGTGGCAGACACAGGTGATGTCTTTTTGACTAATCAGAATGGACCATGTCAGGGGCTTATGTTTTTTCTCACTAAAACTTTTTTTGTAATTAGTGAATATATCCACATTTTATGTATAAAATGGAAAGGGTATTCTTTAGGGATTTGATGATAGTGTAACTTCATTTTGGTTTGGGCTTTATGAATGTTTTTCTGTGCAAGATTTTATGCCAACTGTAGGTCTGTTAGAAGGTACTTTTTCAATGCTAGTGGATATACTATTATATGCATATACTGCTGCAGGAAGGTGAATATCCCAATCATGTAGGTTGGATGCTATGTACATAAAAAGATTCTGAGCTAGGACTCCATTAATACATTCTATGAAACCATCTGTTTGGGGGTATTAGTTAACTGTAAACGCTTTTTTTGCATTTAATATCACACACCTCTTTTAATAATTTACTACTAAATTTGCTACCTCTATCTGTCAGGAATCATCTTGGTGCTCCATGCCTGAACAAAATGTTGTCAACAAATATTTATGCAATGTCGCTGCAATGGTGGTTATGCAAAAGGTTTTACATACTTAGTAAACAAGCAACCAAAAATAATTTATATAATAGCAACCAAAAAAATTTATAATAGCGACCAAAAAAATTTATAATAGCAACCAAAAAAATTTATAATAGCAACCAAAAGATTTATAAT
>NC_088931.1:37930000-37955000 GCF_038396675.1 Hydra vulgaris
CACAGGAACGCAGGTGATCGCACACCTTTATTTGACCACGCACATAATATTTTATTTTAACAATTTGACCACAGCTTTTTAATTTTTTTTTATGTATTTATATTATGCAAAACACTTTCAAATCAAGTAACAAATAACTTTGTTTATTACTAACGGTTGTTTTCAATAAACACATTTTATTTTAATTATCTATGGTTGTTTATTTACTATTATTACAATAATAGTAAATGTTTCTTTTTTTTATTTATTTTAAAGAAAATAATTCTCTATATTTTCTTTATGATCGGTTTCAATCATTTAAAACTATTTCTATAATTTATTTTATAAACAATGGCAACTTTAACTTTTGTGTCTTCAAAGCGAAAAATCTTCGCACTTTTTTATTTAAAGTTACATAAGTTACATAAAGTTTCAATGGTTTCCAACTTTGTTGAAAGTTTTTTTTAAAAAATTTTCTATAAGAATTACAATAACTATTAGATTAAAATTCATATGAAAATGAATTTTGAATATGAAAAAGACTTTTAAAAGTTAAAATAATAAAACTTGTTACACTGCCCTATGTCATAAATATGATTAGTTTTTTTTTTTTTTTTTTTCTGTTTTTAGAATTAAAATAATGAATAAAATAGAAAAAAAAGGCTTATTTCAAAGAAGATTGGTTAAACAAAGACATTTACCTTCATTTTGATTCTTGGCTAATGAAAGGGAAAAATAATACCTGAGCAATATGCAAATTATGCCATAAAATAATTGAACTTTTGAACATGGGTATTCAAGCAATAAAAAGTCACAAGAAAGGAAAAAAACATATTTCAGTTGCAAGCAGTTTCTCTTGTTTTTTTTTTAATAATCTACCTCTAATAAATAAAAGTTCACCTAATTCAGTGGAAGAGTCTAATTTGAAGATAACTGATAGTTTCTTAACAGGAAAAATGAAGCAGCAATCTTTAGAACTCATTGTATCAAATTCTAATAAAATCTGTGCAAAAATTATGTGGGTATTGCATTGTTGCTTAAATAAAATTTCTAACAATTCAAACAAAGATGAG
The DNA here is from genome assembly GCF_038396675.1 of Hydra vulgaris. Taxonomy (NCBI): domain Eukaryota; kingdom Metazoa; phylum Cnidaria; class Hydrozoa; order Anthoathecata; family Hydridae; genus Hydra; species Hydra vulgaris. Next base: position 37,931,053 of record NC_088931.1, read on the forward strand.
TCAAATTTTTTAAAATTGGATATAGCATCACTCATGGTCTTGGGCTTCATTTTAAAGGTTTACTTAAACAACAATTGAGCCTGTCTCCTTGGCTTGTTGTATCCTTTGATGAATCACTTAACAAAGTAACTCAAACTTGTCAAATGGGTTTACTCATCCAATATTGGAATGAGGAAAAAATGCAAGTTGAAGTAAGGTACTGGGATTCTTCATTTATGGGACATAAGCTCAGTCGTGATTTGCTAAATCATTTTAATGAAAATATAAGTGATCTTAATATCAGTAAAATTATTCAGGTCTCTATGGGTGGACCCAGTGTCAAATTTCACAGAGACATTCAAAGCAAACATGAAGAGCATGAACTATCTAAACTTATTGACATAGACTGCTGTTCCCTACACATAATTCATGGTGCATTCAAAACAGAATCAACTGATTGGGAACTTAAAAAGATATTCAAAAGATGCTTTACCTTATTTCATGATTCTCCTGCCAGAAGAAGTGACTTTATCAGTATCACTGAAGGTTCTGTGTTCCCACTTTCATTTTGCGCAACCAGATGGGTTGAAGACAAAAAGATAGCAGATAGATTAATTAATATTTGGTCATCTAATATAAAAATTATTAATTATTGCTATGCTCTGCCTAAAAGTAAGCGACCATCTTGCAAACCATATAAGACTGTTGTAAATCTGTTAAAAAAGAAATTTCCCTTGTAAAATTCCATTTTTTTAGCTGCCTGGTGAGTATGTTTGAACCGTTTCTGAAGCTCAATTAGGCTGACGCTTCGATGTTACCTCACATGAATGGTGATCTTGTGCAGTTGATTGAGAGTATTCTTAGGATGTTCATTAAATCTGAAACTATTGAGGCTTGCTCAAAACTTACCAAAATTGATCTGCAAAATAAAGAGAACCATTTGACACCCAGTGAAATTGATATTGGGTTTGCTGCTGAATTATCATTGTCAAAACTCAGAAAGAATGATGCTGTTATTTTGAAGGATATGAAAGAATTTAAAATTCAATGCATGCACATTTTGATTTCAGCTGCTGAAAAGTTATTTAAAAGATGTCTACTTGATTCCGTAATTGTTACCAACTTACTTGTTTGCTGCCTAATTTTTATGCTCAGATCACACCTAAAAAAATTGAGGTCAAATATAAATATTGCTGCATCATCTTATTTCATTTGGGATATTAACTGCTGCTTATTCTGACAAAGTTATCAATCAGTTCACAAAGTTCATGTCATCAAAATTTGCTATGAATCTGGATGTCTTCATTAGTTACTTTTACTTTTTATTTAGTTATTTTTACTTTAAAGACATTGACATAAAAAAGTATCCAGAATTGTCATCTATAATTAAGTTGGTTCTGACTCTGAGTCATGGACAGGCATCAGTCGAACGGGGGCTTAGTGTCAATAAAGATGTGGTTACTGATAATATATCAACAGATGGTGTTGTTGGGCGGCGTCTTGTGCATGATTTCATGCTTACCAACAACCTCAACCCCCACTCTGCCCAGATTACATCAGAAATGAAAGTTGCCATTAAATCTGCACATCAAAAATACCAGATCATGCTTGAGGAAGAGAAGTCAAAGAATAAAAAACATGCAATGCTAGATCAGAAAGCCATTATTTTGTCTGAAATTGAAGAACTAAAATCTGAAATGGGTCTTCTTACAAAAACTTCATTAATGCTAGAAAAAAAGTTTGTCTTAACTGGGGAACAAGCGAAAAAGGAAAACAATATATCATTGGTCAGCAAAGCAAATGTTTTAAAAAGAAAAAGTGAGGAGAAAATGAAAGACATTGCTAGGTTGCAGGAAACGTTATTGATATTAGAAGAGAAGAGAAAGAAACTGAATTAACAGTTTTGACAATTTGTTTGTTTGTATAAAATATTATTTATTTTTTCATTTATGCAAATATGTCTAGTTGAAAAACTTTAATCATATTTCCAATATAAGATTTTGCTTAAAAATATTTAAAAGATATTTGCAATTTAATAAGTTAGTCCAGCTATCAATGCTCAAAAATTTCTAAGCATGTTTTGTTATACTGTGCTATTTTTAGCTAATGAAATTGTTGAATTAGCAAAGGTACAACTACAAATAGTGATAACAAACGACTAACCCAAAGTAGTCTCTGTTATAGACCAAATATTGTATGAGATGTTGAAAGATATTAACATAGATATTTTAGTTTATTTTTGTGTTAAGGAAAGATGATTTTTAAAATATTTTATGTGCATAATATTTAGATTTTCTTGGAGACCATCTGAAACTTCTTAGTGTTCATTCTTAGTCATCCTTAATAATAAGATCCATACTAAGATGTATAATAAAATCCATACTAACATCCAATATAACTAATAGCTAAGTTTTATAAGTTTTGTCATTTCAAAGCATGTACAATTTTAGCATTTCCATTACAGTATTAATTTTAAATATTTTATAAAAATAATTGCAAATGTTGAAAAAAGGTCAGGGAAATTCATATGTCTCTTGCTTAATATGGTGACCATTATTGAATTGCAAATTCTAAATGTGGTCTAATATATGTTATATATAGCGATTTCTACAGATGGAAACCTGTGCTTAAATGTTTTTTTAAAAACTCCAAGTATTTGATTGATAGTAGCAGAGTCTACTTGTGTCTTAAATTTAAGGTTCATCCACCAATTTCTTAAACACTTGACAGCTTTATTGATATCAGCTTGTAAAAAATCCACATCTGATGGTGAGCTGATTACCCCCAATGACTTTGCTATCATCAGAATATAATTTTATATTGTGTGGCAAATTATCTGGCAGGTTATCTTGCAAATTATCTGGCAGCATTGATAAACAACACAAAAAGAAGGTGATGGACAACTGATCTCTGTGGGACACAACTAACTACATCTTTCCAATATGATGTATTTGATCCTAGTTTGATTTGTTGTTGCTTTTTCTTTAGCTATGCTTTAATCCATACATGAAACTGACCACCAACGCCATATGCATAAAGTTTTTGTAGTATTTTTCTGTGAGGCACTGTATCAAAGCCTTTTTCAAAGTTAGTAAAAATAACCTCAACAGGGTATCCTTGATGTAAAGCCTCTGTGATGGTGTCAAGAGTTTTTAACAAGTTAGTTACGCATGTTTTTTAAATAAAAATTCATGTTGTGTATTCAAAATGATATTTGTAGCTTCACATTGAAGCATGATAATCTCCTGGATACTACCTCACAGTTATGCATGTTAACTACCTAGATAATTGCTTCCATTAATTTTTCCAGGAATTTTCCAGAAGACTGGCCTGTAGTTAAGATGTTAAGAAGACTATAGTTTGAACCTAAAAATTTAGAGTCTTTCCCAAAAATTAGTCTGCCCATTAGATGGAAAAACATTTTATTTTTCCATCTATTGGGCACAACACCAATACTAAGTAAACAATTATAGATTATACTCAAACTAAAGCCATACTTAAAGAACAATTTAAGAAGACTCAAGGGTAGATTCAATTGAATCCAGAAGACTTATTTGAATCAATAGAGTACCGTTGCAGTTCTAAAAATAGATTTTTTAAACTTTTCTCAAAGCTTTTTGGAATCGAAATGCAAACAAACAACACAAATTGAAACTTAATACCAAATTCAGAAGAAAATGTGTATAAGAGTGCAATAAAACAATGTTATTAGGATTTATTCTCATCAGACTCTTGCTACCTAGAATGTTTGCCAGCTGGTGTGATTTTAAAAAATATAAAGAACTAAAGATTCGATGACAAACTTGGAAAGAAGAATAAGAGAAAAATAAAGCTTTCGAAGTTATATATTTAAACAAAAAGTTTTTATTTTGTAGATTTTTCCCATCGAAAAGAATGAAAATAGTATGAACATAGATGCAAATAATATGTATAATCATTATAACAAAGAAATTTGAAAAATCTTTATTAGTTCTGATATAAATACAGAATGCAGCATTGTTGATTTTATTAATGGAAATAGCCATAATTTTATTGTTAATTTTCTGTACCATTTTTTTTATTTAGCTTATTCTGTACCACTGACTACCCATCTTGTTCTATAAAATGCATAAGTAAATTCTTTAATTACAAAAATTCGTTAGAATTTTCAGAAAATCACCAACCAAGAATGATAAATTACTGCAAAAATATGTTCAAGAAACTGTCTGATAAGAACTTTCTCTAATTTTAGATTGTAAAACTAGATATAGTAGTTTATTAGGCATGCTGGATTGATTTTTAAAACTTAAAGATGCTGTTCTAAAAAGTCTGATAAATTTAAAAAAGGGACATAAGTTTTAATGAAAGCAAAGTAAAATTATTTTCAAATATAATATCAAGCTTACAATCTATTTAGTTGGTTGTTGAAACACTCTGCACTGAAAAAGTTAATTTATATTTAGCCAATTTAACATTAAAATTTTTGCTAGATGAATTAAGTAACCAAAACACTTTTTTAAGTATTGCACTAAAAAATGAATTAATTAGATGTATTAAAGAGAGAAGAATTTTTTCAGACGTTTTACACTATATAACAGACCCTAATGTGGTTATTATTGTTAAAGACAATTACAGTATTTTTTATATTAGCAATAAAACCGAAATTGTTTAAAGTATTGTTGACATTATGAAAGCATCTTGTGCACTAATGCTGAATCTGATGATAGCAGTCTAAGACACATGATAAATTAGGTTCAGATTTGAATAACAACCTCATTGTTGTTAAGCCAAATGCTGATTTTTCTATGAAGGAAAAACTTCATCTTCTTATTAAAAAACAAACAGACAAGAATCAATTGAATAATTGTCTTAATGCAAGGTAACAATTTTCATTTACCAAATTACAGCTAAATAAAAAGTTGGTAAATTTACAAACCCTAGTATATATTGAGCACACAATAAATTATATTCATTTGCTTATAGGCCAGCAAATACTCAAGTTTAGTGATTCAAAATATTTTGAAATTTTCTCAAAGTCCGCCCAAATTTGCCCAAATAAGTCTAGGTGAAGTATTGGTGGATTGATTTGCATAAGTACTAGCAATGGCATATTCACATGTGGTCATAAAGTGAGCACGACCTTGTGGTGTATGGCGGATTCACCTTGTTTTAGTGCAAAAACACAACCTGGCTCAACTGTGATGAGAAGATCAAGTTTTTTTTTTGGATTTTGGACTCTTATCAATAGTTCTTTAACTACCCTATTGTTGAGTTGTATGTTATTTACCTCCAACACATTGATAATTCTTTTATATATAAACAAGTACCATCACCTGCATGGAAACTGTTCCAAATTTGTCGAAACAGCTGATATCCACTTAACAATCCTCCATTATCAGGGCCAAATTTTGTTTCAGCAACAGCTATAATATAAAGATCAATTTTTTCAATGGCTGCAATACAAATTTGGCCAGCAAGTTTGTAGAGTTTGTTTTGAAATGAATTTGCATTTGTGGACCAGGTTCTTAAATTTGAAAACTTATGCGATGTTTTTTGTAATATTTTGACTTCAATTGTTTTATTTGATTCAGCTTTTGCTTTCGCTTTGGTAATAGCTTTATCAGCTGTTAATTGATTGGTGAAGATAGATCGCAGTTCTTTGGTTGACTCTCTAGCATAAATGTGTTTGACACAATTAAGTTGTTGATGGATGACAAAGTAAAATCGCTAATTAAGAAGGCCAAGTGTATTCATTTTGTCTTTTTTTATCATTCATTGAAGTTTACTAGTTCTGATTCTGTGCAGTCCTCTCTTGCGTATACATTCTTGTAAGCTTTCACTGTGTGATGATGCCTTTGATATTATGTTTACCCTGTTGGATGAATCTTTCAAAGTTACTTGAGTTATGCTTGATTTATGGATAACACAACAGATTCTCTGAATTAACATTTTTAGGATGAAAACAATTAATCTTGACAATGATGTCTTTATCAATTCCAACAGCATTAAAAAATTTAGCAACTGTGTTTTTTTATTTTCTAGATTATCAATGGCCCTCTTGAGTATCAATCCCAGACACTATTACATTTGCTTCATGAATTTTTTTTTTAGCAGCCATTTTATTTAGTAGAATATTTCTTTCATGTCTGTTATCAGTTGATTTATTGTTGAATAGAGACACAAAACTAACTTTCTAATCTGATGATGACGTTGCTACTGTTTTATCACATTTAAGTTGAAATTCACTAACTAATTTAGCTTGCAAGCTGGCTTTGTCTTTACATGGTTTTGTTACAAAGTGCTGTTAGTTCTGCTTTTAATATATAGTCAAGTTTTCTAATTTTGTATTACAGGACCAAAACCAACAAACTAATACTCATCTAATGCCAATACTGATTGCTTATTGACTATTTTATCTGTCATATCTTCAGTTCTTATGGTGAGAGGAGGGCTACTACCATAAAAACCAGTGAATTACTGCTCATGAACTTTTATAGTTTTTTAGATTAATACTAAACCTATGTTTTTAAATTATTTAAACCTATCTAAATACAATGTGTTTTTATTGTATATAACTTGCATGAAGACTTTTGAAACCCTTTAACACTTAAAGACCACTTATTAATCACTAATTACTTTTTGCATTTCTTTTTGTATATTTAGTTTCCATTTTTTGAAAAGATTGGAAAAACTTTATCCTGGAAATTTATTTTTTAAAACTATTTTTTTTTTAGATTACAAGTTTTCTTTTTTAAATAACAAGTTTTCTCTTAGATTGCAATTTTTCTTCCAATACGAACTTCAAAATTTTTTCTAAATGTTATAAAACCTTATGACATTGAACAGTAAAAGAAATGACTTAATGATCTTTTATGTTAAAAGAAAAATTTGATGACCCCAAAAAAATGGATAACCTGAAAAACTGAATAAATAATAATTTTATGAGCTCAAAATATTAAAAAAAAATCTTGAATGATTTAAAGTATTGGGGAAAAAAATCTTGAAACATGAAATACTTTGAAAAAACTTAAATAGTGTACAAAAGACAAAAAAGTAAAAATAACATTGACTAAGAAATCTTTTAAAAATTTTGATAGTGATAATAATTATACATAAAATACTAAAACATAAAAAACATAAAAAGAAATGAACTAAAGTTAAATATGGTTTCTGAGTTAAATAATAATAACTTAACTCATTTGACAAACATTTAAAATGGTGATTTTAAAAAGCAAGAAAAAAACTAGATTTTTAACATAATGAAATATTACTATAACTTCAGTCATGAACTACAATGTAAACTTGTGATCTACAAGTAGAACACAAATATATGAATTAGACTTCAAGTCTTTATTATTACTTAATTGCTGTTTTATTGAACTTGATTATTGTATAAGCAACATACAATATGTTTCGTTTTATTAAAATTTAATATTTAATAATATTAAATAACACAAGTTATGTTTGATTACTATAGCTTTATGTGAACTTAATACAAGATGATAAAACCAAGTTCTTCATAAAAAACACAGTGAAAAATCATTTTAAAACTTTGGCTAATGAGTTTGTATCTTTATATAATGGAAATTCCTTTTCTCTGATAAATATAAAAGCTGAAGATCTATTGTATCATCCAACAAAAAAGATTATAGATGCAATAAAACCAATAAATGATATGATAGCAGATCAAATATTGGCTATAGAATCCATTAATAAAGTAATGTCTAGAGATTGTGTAGAAGAATGTATTGCAAGTCCAGGTATTTTTTGTATATGTTTTAATTGTTTTTATCAGCTTGTTTTTTTTTTGTTGTTGTTTGTTTTGTTCTTGATAGTTTTTAACCCCTAAGTTTCAAATGGGTAATATGTTTGCTACTGATTACTAATGGCTGATGGTTAACTTTGCTCTAATAAAAATAATTTTTAACTTGTAATACCCATCATGTAATTTATTTATTGATTTATTATTTTAAGCTTTAATTTACTTGTCACACACTTTTTAAATTTAGGTGTTTAAGTTTATTTTTTGTATTTTTTTTTTTTTGTTCATACTAATTCGTTTCAGTCATAATCTGAGGTAATAAAGTTGTTAAAAAAATTTAACTTTTACACAACTAGGAAGTGACCAGAGCTGGGGCTCCAGCCTTGGCTAGAAATAAGACTTTTTGCAAACCTGGCCGCAGCCCCTGCAAAATTATAAGAGTTAGCATGAATTAATAACCAGGGCTAGAAAAAAATTTATAATACTTTATATTTTATAATTTTATACTTACATTTACTATTTATTAAATACTGGCATGTATTTATATATTTTTAAACTCTTATTTACTTCCAACAAGATTACAAGTAATTATTATTAAGCTATAAGTTACTTTAAAATATAAGACAGGGTTAAAAAGCTAGGAAATGTTTAATTAAAAACTTGAAAAGTTGTAGGTTGCATATAAAAGAAAAATATGAAGATGGTAAGAGTTATAAGGACAGCTTAGAAAAAAACGTTGCTTTAAACAACGTTTGTTAGAGTGATTTAGGTATCAGCATGTAGAGAGGTAGCAGCTTCAGGGTTAAATGGTAAAGGTAGAAGTAAGAAAACATGAAGAGAGTGCTTTACATATTGCATGAATGAGTTTTAGTTAAGGAAAGAAATTGCTCTAGATTGTTTAAATTAGAGAAACCCCATAAATAAGGAAGGCTAAACCCTGATGATGATAATGATGATCATGATCATGATGATGATCATGATGGCAATGATGATGATGTTGATCATAATGATGTTTACATATGCATATATATACAAAATATAACATGAATTTTGAATTTAAAAAATATACTCTAGGATGTATAAATGTTTATGAAGCCCTGGTCACAAACCCCGGCCCCATTCATATTTCAACCCCGGTTGCTTCCTACACACAACTCCCTTATGTCAAAAAATAAGTTTTTTATGAATCTTATAAGACCCGACCACTTTTTTGGTAAATCTTTAAATGACTTTTAAATAAAAAGTTTAAAGGAAAAGAGCGACATATCAATATAATAATGTAGATTCAAACTAATTTGTTCTTTTAAAGTAAATTTTAACTAACCACTCAAGTATTTTACTTTCGTTATTAAATTGTTAGTCAGTTTTGGTAGATATTACTTTAAAAAAAAGGGTTGTTTTTTTCAAATTTCTTTCTGGTATTTTTCTCATAATGTCTAGAAAAAGTTTATCAATTTATTAAGCATAAACTAGTATTAACTAGTAAATAAGAAATACTAAATTTAATGCTCGAATAATTTTATTTTGTTCTAATTAATAATAGAAAAAACATAAAAGAAACTTTAACACCGTGTCTTTGAAATGTTAATAGCATTATTACATTAAACTGTTAAAAAGTCATAAAAAATATGTAGCTGGAAAAAATCATCTTTAAAACACAAAATATAAAAATGAACTTTAGATGTAAAAAAAAATTTTCTTATAGAATAATTGCAATAATAGATAATAGAAAAAAAAAATTTTTCTATTAGTGACACAATTGTATCAAAATAATATTTCCAGTAACCCTTTGAAAGATTTCGCTGGTATTTGCCACTGGGCGACCCCAACTGTTATATGACCACTGATATATGTTTTTAAACTAATTCACTGCAAGGCTGCAAGCATATACTATTAAGTTGGAAGTTACTAGAAAAAAAGAATACCGTTAAACAAAATAAGAATAAAAAATAGCAAAGGAATGGTTGACAGAAGACTTGAAAAGTTGAAGGTTGTAAGAGTCTGGAAAACATGAAGATAGGAGAGAGTTCCAAAGCACTGATGTGTGAGGAAAAAAACCAGATGAGTAAAAGTTTTTAGAGTAAGAAGGGATAGATACATTAAAAACATGCAACTATGCTGAATCAAATCAAGCGAGAATGAGTTAAGGTTGATTGAACCAGAGATAATATTTAATGTCTACAGATGATATATGTCATATTTTTAACATATCTAGATATATCATTTTTTATATATGGTATCTTTAGGTAAAAAGTATACTTTTTGTCTCCCCTTAATGTGAGTTTATTAATATTAAACTTTTCAGTTTTTCAAGTATAGTTAGCAAAACTTCTAAGTGTCAAATTATCAAAAAATTAATAAAGCACACAGACCAATGTTTAGGTTTCTTATTGTATATAAAAAATATATATATATATATTAAATTATTAGTGACTTCTAAAGTCTAAAATAAAATCACAAATAACCTATTCAATTTAAAATGCCAAAGTTTTAAAATAATAATTTAGATTTTATAATATACATATTTTCATTTAAAAAATGATATGAATTAAGATAAACACACAAACAAAAATTTATAATATATAAAATATATCCAGTTTTTATTTTACAACTTTTTATTTCTGAAACGTGATGTGATATTTTGCAATTTTGCAATTGACTTTAGTTGCACTTTTTTGTACATTACTATTATTGCATTTTATATTAGTATATAAATATTCTTAACATTAGTTTCAGTTGAAATAAAAAACTTATGCTTAACATCAATTAGGTTTAAAAAAGTATGCCCTCTTTTATACTACTGCAAAAAAGTGATATAGAAAAGTTAAAGGTGCCTTCATTTTTCCAACCTTCCCTTTTAACTGATATTCAGTTAAGAAGGTTCATTGAAATCAATCATTTCAGCAAAGATTCAAGAAATTCTTTATGAATAACAGAAAAATTATAAGTATAAACATAAAAAAAATTTCAAAAAATTATAAAATGTAGTTAATTTTAATTATAGTATAAATAACATCTATATATATATATATATATATATATATATATATATATATATATATATATATATATATATATATATATATATATATATATATATATATATATATATATACATAGTTTTATGTTGCGTTTTTTTTTTTAATGTTATAAAGACCGGAAAAAGTTTAATAAGTTTTATTTTTTATTATTTGACTGCCTGTCCCAACCAAACCATCAGTTGATATAGTGGCACTTTGTTGTAGCAGTATTCCCTTGTAGCACCAGGGTTTAAGATAGTCAATGTAGCAACACTGTGTGCATGTTTTACAGTAAAAAAAAATTAAAATAAAAACATTTAGAATGTTTTCATTTTAAAAAATTAAAAATATTTAGTATGTTTTTAAAAGCATTCAAAATGTTTTTAAAAACATTTTAGCAGCACTTCCTTGTAGCAGCACTCCCTTGTGGCACCAGGTTATAATATAACTGCACTTAACTGCTCTATTATATAGAGTAGTTAAGTGCGGTTTTTTATATAAAAATACAATAAGTTTAAATTAGTTTCCTCAATTAAACTAATGCGTTTTGTTAAAAGCTGAGCTGAATATTTTCAAATTATAGAGTAGTTGAGTGCGGTTTTTTATATAAAAAAACAGTAAGTTTAAGGCCTTTACTATAGGAATATATATATATATAAATATATATATATATATATATATATATATATATATATATATATATATATATATATGTATATATATATATATATTAGCAGTAGTGGTGTAGTGGTAAAGCGCTTGCTTCATAAGCAAGAGGTTTCGAGTTCATTCACTACCACATCCCTGGTAGTACCGCACTCAACTTGTTTCTCCGCGCAGTGACCTTGTTCGTCATGAGGTTCGTGTTTCCAAGTTATAGAGTTGAGAGAGGGTTATAACTACTATTAGTAGCCTCCTCATCTGTGGTGGCCTTCTTGGCCTTGAGGAGGTGAATAACAAAAAAGATATATATATACACACACTCATTTTCTTACTTTTGTATTCATTTTTTACCTTCATGAATTAATTGTCTATCATTGAATGGAATAATGCAATGATGCCATATTTGTGTTAATAAATGTAATAATGCCATATGTGTGTACTTCTAAGATGTTTTTTTGTTTTTTTTTGTCAAACAAAGTTCGAAAGTCATTGTAAAAGTATTTGGACTTTGCAGCTGAGCTTGAACATGATTGACATTGTTGTTGTTGAAACTCTTTCTACAAATGATTGCTGTTCAAAAAAACTATCATGTTTTTTTCTATATAACTTATTTCTGTGTGACTACTCATTTAATGAAGTTCAAAGTGATTGCTTATTCTTGCTCAAAAGAATTTTCCCTGTTTTATGATTTCCTTACATATTTTAGTGATACATATAATTTGCAGCTGTAAACTTTAGTTTTTCACTAACTTTCAACAGCTTTTTCTTTATTAACCCTTTTTATTTTAATGTAAAAATTGTATAAATTTGTAATTTATTTTAATGTAAAAATTGTATAAATTTGTAAAATGACTAATTAATCTAAAGTTATTTTTCAAATTACAATCAATTAGATTAACTATCTGTTGCTGTAATTGCAAAATAAATGCTTATGGTGTTTTGATTAAATTTTTTGTTAGTTAACATCCCTGGTATTGTTACTCAGCAAAATTCAGAAGGAATTTCTTTTAAATGGCTACCAAATAATCAGAGAGCAATTAATGTGTCATGTGTTACTGATTGTGAAATTATTAAAAGTAATGAAAATGAAAATTTAGATGATAAAATTAACAAAATAAAGGTATAATTTTAAATAAATGTTTTTATAGTTGCTTAATTTTCATTCTTATCTTTATAACATTTTGCTCTTATTTTTTTTTTTTTTGTAGTTATAATTTTACATTTATAAAACTATTATAGGTAGATTTATGCCTAACTTGGTTAATTTGTCATTTTATGAATTTATATGTTTATTAAAAGAGTTAATTTTTTTTTAATTGTTTCAACAAATCTAATATTAGAATTTGCATATATTTTCTACCAAAAATATTAGGTATCTTAGTATTATTTTTCTATTGATATTTTTTTTAATTTTTTTTTTAAAGAAAGAAATCATAATCTATGACAAGTTGGTTGGTGAAGCAAAGGAGTTGACTGATTTTTACTCTACATTTGAAGAAACAACTCGATCGAGTTATACAGCTTTTGAAAGCCACAAAAAAAAATATGAACAACTTTTTAATCTTCTGAATAAAGATGTAAAGGAAGAAGTTGATTTTTTTCAAATTGAAAAATTTGAAATAAATGCAAATGTAAGTGGAAATGCTAAAAAGTATAAATAATTACTTGAATTTTATGTGTAAAATATAAAGTTTATTTATCATATATATACATTATATATTAATTTTTTGATTATTAATAAAGTAGTTATATATATATATGTATATAGTTATATATATATATATATATATATGTATATATATATATTTAGCAATATAAAAAAGAAATAAAAATTGCTCATTAAGTATAGAAGTGATTTTGTTTGTTAGGTAGCAGATATTATGATGCTTGGGCAGAATTGTGTTCAAAACTTCAAAGCTAAATATACTATGTTTAACCAGCCAAAAGAATTTACATTCTGTCAGTGTTTTAATGGAGAATATGCAACCTACTTTGCAAATAGTAAATTTTTTCTATTCATTAGAAACTATTTTTATTGTGTGTTACTTATTATGTTTTTTTTTAAGTTTGTTATTAATGTATTTTATAGCTGTTTATTATATTTACTTTATTATTTTTTTTGTTTGAATAAAAATAATAATAATTAAAAAACTGGTGTAAACAATAATATATATATATATATATATATATATATATATATATATATATATATATATATATATATATATATATACATGCATAAATACACATAAATAATTTTAAATTTATTGTACAAAATAGAGTGCTCCATGTTCTTAAAAGAACAGAGCAATAATAAATTAGTAGAGGATCATCTATTAAATTTTTTCCATAATCTATAAAGACTTATCAAAAATAGTAAGTTTTTATTAGGCTTTCTAATTAGTTTTTATAAATGAAATGCAGTGTAAAACAAAAAAAGTTATTATGTATATATATATATATATATATATATATATATATATATATATATATATATATATATCAAGCTGTTTATTTTGAAAGTAGCAAAATCACTTTGTTTTAACATATATATTGCTTTATCGTTAACTAGCAAATCTTCTTTCCAAAATATCTCATTAATTTTGTTCACAATTGGTTTAAATTATTTTGCAAATGAGGAGATACTGCTACATTGTAATCATTGTTATCAATAACTTGATTTTTTTGTTAACGTGACTTACGACTTATTTTTTTTAAGAAAAATATAAACAAAGCGACCCATCTGAATATAGACCAATATCTTTAACAGCCATAATATGTAAAATCATGGAAAGATTGTTGAAAAAACATATGATGAGTCACATATGATGAACATGGCTTCGTAAGACAAAAATCATGTGTTACAAATTTATTAGTGATAATAGAAATTACATTAGAGGCACTGAACTGTGGCCTTTACGCAATCATAACCTATCTGGATTTTGCTAAAGCCTTTGATAAAGTCTGTCATGAAGCGTTAGTTGTCAAATTTGAGGCCTATGGTTTCAAAGGTAAACTACTGAGATGGCTAAAAGCATTTCTTATGGACAGAAAACAAAGAGTTTTTGTTGACAAAAACTACTCTGAGTGGATAAAGTTCAGAATGGTGTACCACAAAGATCTGTTCTAGGTCCTTTACTGTTTATAATGTACATAAATAATATGCCAGATGTTGTCAAATATTCACTCAGGTTCTTTGCTGATGACAGCAAACTAATAAATATAATAAAAAATCAATTTTACATTAAACAGCTGCAGACAGATCTTGATGCTGTGGCTAAATGGTCAGATAATTGGAAAATGGAGTTTAATGCAAGCAAATGCAAAGTATTGACAATAAAAAAATCATCCAAAACAATAATCTATGACCACAAATTTAGCATAAAAAATCAAGATAACAGCCAGACATACTTATTGTCTACCAACCAAGAGCAAGATCTTGGAATTTTGATAACTAGCGATCTAAAATGGTCAGCCCAATCAAAGCATGCAGCAGTTAAAGCTAATGCAGCACTAGCTTCACTCAAGCTTTTAGATACTGGAACCCTTCGATGTTTAAAACACTTTATACCACATTTGTGAGATTTCACCTTGAATATGGAAAGCCTGCATGGGCTCCATTCAATAAGGTTGATGAAAAAGTTATCAAACGAGTACAAAGAAGAGCCACTAAATTATGCCATTCATTAAGGGGAAAAAAATATGAAGATTGATTAGCCCTACTCAATATCCAATCAATCGAAGCACGTAGCACACAGGTAAATGCAATTCAGTATTTTAAGGAAAGCACTAATCTTAATACTACATCCTGGATCCAAACAAGTCCCAATCTGGCGATTGTCCTGGGTCAGCAGGTGCAGTAGAAGAAATAAGGAACGATTAATCAAACAGCTCACAAATAACTGTTGTCAAAGCGAATACTTTTTCTTAAATAGAGTGATTAATGTTTGCAACACACTTCCAGATGCAGTTAAAAACTCCAAATCTACTAATTCGTTTAAAAACAGTTACAATGCAGTTACAGTTTCGATGCCTATAAGAAAACAATATGAAACTTTATATATAGTTTAGCTGTCATAGTTGATCATATTCATTTGGTCTGCTTTATGCCACAGCTCAATCTTATTATTATTATTATTATTATGCCACTTTCAAAACAAATTGCTCATTATATATATATATATATATATATATATATATATATATATATATATATATATATATATATATATATATATATATATATATAAATATATATATATATATATGTATGTATATATATATGTATATGTATATACATATATATATATATATATGTATATATATATATATATATATATATATGTATATATATATATATATATACGTATATATATATATATATATATATGTGTACATATATATATATATATGTGTGTATATATATATATATATATATATATATATATATGTATATATATATGTATATATATATATATATATATGCATATATATATATATACATATGTATATATATGTATATATATATTTATATATATATATATACATATATATATGTATATATATGTATATATATGTATATACATATAAATGTATATATATATATATATATATACATATATACATATATATATATACATATACATATATATACATATAAATATACACATGTATACATATATATATATATATGTATATATACATATACATATATATGTATATATATACATATATAAATATATATATATATATGTATATATATATATAAATATATATATATATATATATATATATATATATATATATATATATATATATATATATATACACACACACACACATATATAAATTCTTTTTCTTGTTCGTTTTAAATTTTTACCATAAAATGTCAGTTTTAGGTTGTTTTTTTTTTAAATTGTCTTAATGACCAAAAAAATTGAAAAACTTTTTTTTTTAATTATTTGATAGGCTGCCTGCCCTAACCAAACCCTCAGTCGATGTAGCGGCACTCCGTTTGCGAGTCAGGCTATAGGATAGTCAATGCAGCAGCACTCCCTTGTAGCAGCAGGCTATAAGATAGTTGATGTAGCAACACTCCATGCATGTTTTACAGTAAGAAAATAAAAATAAAAGCATTCAGAATGTTTTTAAAAACATTGTAGTCTTTTAATTTGCATTTTTATGGTTTTTTAAATTTAATTAGTTTTCTCAGTTAAATTAATGCATTTTGTTATAATCTAACCTTAATTTTTTCAGTTTAAAAATCATAGACAAGCTATGAGCTGCTTTTTACCACAAACTGTATATTAAATTTTCAATGTCCTTAAAAAATAGTGCAATAATAAATTTGTAAATATGTAAATATGTAACTTTTTCTTTGTCGTTTTTCCTTCAACAGGAACATTAGGAAGAGCATCAAAAAAAAAAAACTTAAAAAAGGAAGAAAAAAGTTGTAAAAAAAGTTACTGTTAAAATTAGAGTTCTGAAGTTAACAGCGCTAAAATAATAACAACAATGACGAGAAGGAATAACTTCAATATTTAAAAATTTGACATTGTGGTAATAGTTAAATAAACAACTTTCCTTTTATAATGTAAATCAGAGCGTTCTTAACCAACATTTAGTTTTAATTTATTTTTGCATTGTTTATAAAAGATTAAACATACCTAAGAAAATGGAAAGATCTTTATTCTGGTTGACATTTAGGTGCCATGTTCTGTAATTTCATTTTGAGGCAATTTCACAAAGCAAGGATTGCATTGATTGCTTCATTAGTTGTTCAAGTATGCTGGAATAGCATTTGTGGTGATGTGAAATGAAAATATTGTTATAAATCCATGCATAGGTGTTAAATCCATCATGGTTTTCTGGAGTATGACTGGGCTGGCTTGGCGTAAGTTTAGAGTTAAATCTTTTATGTTGGTCACAAACAACAAAAGACTCTACTGAATGGCACAAACAGCATAGGCTTATGAATTACATCTATACACCTATATACACATACATTCTATTACATCATTACATTTTTGTAACAATATATTTACAGCCTTTTACATTGTCACTTATGCTTTACCCCGCACCTATTCTGTATTCCGCCTATTCTGTATGAATATTAAAAAAATAGTTAAAACCATTTATGGTAATTTAGAAATGTTTTTAAAATTTTAACTGAAAACCTTGATATAAAAAGAAGAACATTGGAAAGGTTATTTATTGTAATGGCAATGATAATTTAGTGTATTAAACAGATAAATGAAGCTTGAACCACAAAGTTTTTTAAACACAAAAACATTTTTTACAGTAATCGTCTGAACAATTTGAACTACATTGAATTTTATTTTTCAAACCAAATTTTAGTCTAAAAATGAGTGAATCCTCAAAGCAGTAGGGCATATTAATTTTTCAAATTTTTTATTTAGCATTAATTTATTAATTATACATAGAAATAAAAGTATTAAGTTTTATTTTGTTATAATAAATATTCTTGATATCTAGATCGTATCTGCCCAAATCCTCAGTTGATGTATGAATGAATATATATATATATATATATATATATATATATATATATATATATATATATATATATATATATATATATATATATATATATATATATATATATATATATATATATTTTATATATATATATATATATATATATATATATATATCTATGTATATATATATATATGTATATATATATATATATATATATATATATATATATTTATATATATATATATATATATATATATATATATATATATATATATCTATGTATATATATATATATGTATATATATATATATGAGTATATATATATATATATGTATATATATATACGTATATATATATGTATGTAGATATATATATACATTCAATAAAAGATTAAAAGATTGTATATTTTGTTAGCAACAATATATATTAGCAACAGTATTTATATTATATATATATATAAATATATATATATGTGTATATATATATATATATATATATATACGCACACAATTTTTATCAGATTTTTCATTATAGAGACTTAATTAAACGTTTTATTAAGAAATTTCTGTATGTGATATATTTATACCATTGTTTGTTAATTGATAATTAAAAGATAATTGATATCATTGTTTTTATAATTTCTTTATATAAAAAAAATTAGTTATTTGATTTATTTGAGTGCAAAATTTGTATAGACGCAGTTCTGTTTTATTAAATTTGAGATATAATTTTTAGTTTTGGTGTTGAAAAAATCAATTTAAATTGTAAGTAATTTCATAATTGACTTATAAAAATATTTTTCATAAATTTAAAATTCAATGTTTCATATTTTTAGTGAAATGGCACATGGAAAATTTTTAAATGACCATGAAAAAGGTTTAATTAAAACATATAAGGATTCCGGGTTATCTAATAGAGAAATTGGACGAAAAATTGGACGATCTGAAAAGGTGATTAGAAACTTTTTGAAACTTGGGTCAGTATATGGCGTCAATCAAAAAATACGTAAAAACTACAAGATAACGAAAAGGAACGTGGAACAAATTCGACAATTAGCGACAAAACAAAAGTTAACTGCGAGTCAAATCATATCAGAATTAAGTTTGACAATCACTCCTAGACATGTTCAACAAATATTGTCAAGATCTGATAATATAAAATGGCGAAAACCACTAAAAAAACCATGTTTAAAGCAAATACACAAAGAAGCACGACTTGAATTCGCCAGAAAATATATGGATTTTGGAGAAAAGTGGAAATATGTCGTATTTTCTGACGAAAAGAAGTTTAATCTTGATGGACCAGATGGTTTTAGCTATTACTGGCATGATTTGCGAAAAAACAATGCACCTCGTTTGTCACGCAATTTTGGTGGTGGATCATTAATGACATGGGCAGCATTTTGTATCAATGGAAAGACATCGATATGTTTTATATCAACAAAAATGAAATCCATTAATTATACAGATTTATTAGAAGATGTCTTAATCGACTTTTTGGAAAATAACTTGGAAGATCAAGTCATTTTCCAACAAGACAATGCACCCATTCATAAATCAAGAGAAACTATGGCATGGTTTGAATTCAAAAACATCGAAGTGATGAGATGGCCTGCATATAGTCCAGATCTCAATCCAATTGAGAACCTTTGGGAAATCTTATCTTGAAAGGTTTATGAAAATGGACGACAATTTAGCAGCATTCAAGAGCTTCGAGGTGAAGTCAATATGTGTTGGCAAGAAATTCAACCAATGACACTCCAATCGCTCATTAATTCAATGCCAAATAGAATTTTTGAAGTGATTAAGAACCACGGAGGACCCACCAAATATTAAAATTTAAAAAAAAAAATTTTTTTCCTTTTCATTATTTAATTTTTAAAAGTGCGTCTAACGAAAATTCGCATATGAAAAGTGCATTCCTTATTATTTTTTTTTTTCTATTTCTAATGTGATATATTTTTATTATAAATACTTTACTAATAAAATACTTAATAACTAAGCTATACAATAAAAATCATATTTTCTTTTTTACCTAATAAATTTTCCTTAAAAATTAAAATTTCGAATAAAAATTGTGTGCGGCTAAGTAAATTTCGATCACTATATATATATACATATATATATATATATATATACATATATATATATATATAAAAATATATACATATATATGTGTATATATATATATATATATATATACACATACACACACATATACATATATATATATACATATGTATACATATATAAATATATACATATATATATATAATATGTATACATATATATATATAAATATATATATATACATATATATATATATACATATATATATATATATATATATTATATATATATATATATATATATATATATATATATATATATATATATATATATATATATATATACACACACACACACACATATATAGAACTCTTTTATGTTGTCAGAAAGTTTTTTCCGTGTTTTGTTGACAAAAAAGTAAAAGTTAAAATGCAAGACCGGAATTTTTTTTTTATTAATTGATAGACTGCCTGCCCCAACCAAACTCTCAGTCGATGTAGCAGCACTCCCTTGCGAATCAGGCTAAAAGATAGTAGATGTAGCAGCACTCTGTTGCGAGTCAGGCTATTTGTCAGTCGATATATATATATATATATATATATATGCATATATGTATATGTATATATATATGTATATATATATATACATATATATATGTATACATATATATATATATATATATATATATATATATATATATATATATATATATATATATATATATATATATATATATATATATATATACATACACACCCACATATACATCACAAGAAAAAATCTTTTTAAATAAAATTTTTGTAACTAAAATTTAATTATTGCAAAATACAAATAAAGGTTGCAAATAAGGTAAAAATAAACTGGTTCTGAGACTTAAAGGCGACAAAAAAATTTTATATATAATGTCCCTCAGTTCTTTCAGCCATTTTTGTAATATTAGCTAAACTCTCACTTTTTTGTTAGTGTTGGACAACTATGCCACACATTCAGGAATAAAGAGCTGGTTGAGTTTTGAAAATCCAAGAAAAGTAAAGAATCCTAGAAAAGCTGATTGTTTCTTTCTAAATTCAATTTAGCAAGAAACAATGTTCATATTATTACAAATTTTGCCATCCAACGCATTGCATGCAGTCTTTGGATATACCATTTATATTTTCACTAATTTCTGATTATGGACAGAAAAAAAAGTCTTTTTAACAAATAACCCAAGAAAAGTAATTACGTTCCAACTAGTAAGTCAGTTGTAAATATAAGCAGCTACTTTGAAAACAGCCAAACAGTAACAGTATTTTGAAAAACTTTTCAAAGCTCTGGTGTTTGTCCATATATAGCATATTTCATGATGATTTTATAAACCTTTACTGTCAACAGAAATTTACCCTTATCTGAAACAAATACCAAAGACATTGTACATTCAGCTTCAGCAAAAAACTTAGTAGGAAAGAATGAGATCAATGTAATCAGTTTTTAATAGACTAGTTAAAAAACTTTGTACTTGTTTCAAGGTGATTAAGAGAATGACTCTTCAATTTATAATGAATTGATTGAGGTCAAAGTAATAATCTTAAAATGCAAAATATGATCGTTTTTTATTTAATACTTTTCAAATAGTCTATGCCTTAAAAAACTGAAATGAAAAGCTAGTAGAATTAATAAAACCAATCATAGAAATAAGAAATCGATCCTGTGATCCTGAAGGTATGCTGTAACTAAATTCTAATATGAATAATTTTTCAGAAAATATTGTGAGAAAATTAGTGTGAATACCTTGTGTTGTGGTAAAATTGAATTTTTTATTTAAAATTTATTGTCTTACAATAATATTAGATGTTATTTTTATTTATTTCATTTTCCTCTATGCATAGTTTTACACTTTATTTATGAAAAAAAATAATTTGCAAAAAAAAAAAAAAAAAGTAATAAAGGCTTCTGTTTTCAAATTGAACTTTTATATAAGTATAGTAAATAAAATGATTTTCTTTAAATACAGGGTGAGGCAAAATTAACTCCCCCATTTGGTTTGCTTACAATTTTGAAAAAAATAAAAGATTTTTGTTTTTTTCAAATAATATGTTTATTTAGCATTTAAATTTTTTGTTTGTCAATTTTCAAAAATTATATCAACTAAATGGCCACCTTTAGCGGTTCTACACTCAGCTCTTTTTATTGAATTTTTCATTACTTTTTTGAGTATTTCAACAGGTATGCTTTCTATTTCTTGTTGAATATTGTTTTTCAGTTGATCAAGAGTTTGTGGTTTATTCACATACACCTTTTCTTTTAAATAACCCCATAAAAAGAATAATAAGAATAAAAATAATAAGAAGAACAAAAAAATAAGATAATAATAAAATAAAAGAATAAAATAAGAGTAAAAAGAATAATAAGAATAAAAAGCCTGGAGCTGTTAAATCAGGTGATCTTGCAGGCCAATGCAAATCATCAAAACGAGAAATTAATCAACCTGGAAAAAGGTCTTTCAAAACCCGTGTTGTTTCTTTGGCTGTATGTGGTGTGGCACCATCCTATTGAAATCACATATTGTCCAGATTTTTTTCTTCCATTTGTGGCATTAAAAAGTCTTGGATCATTTGTCGACAATTATCACCAGTAACAGTTGTTGTTTGTCCATTTTCGTCTTCAAAAAAATAAGGTCCAATAACATTTTTGGTATGAATAGCGCACCAAACTGTTATTTTTTTTTGGATGCAATGATGTTACATGAATGATTTGTCGGCTTTCACTCCCCCAGAATCGAGAATTTTGTTTATTGACACGGCCACTGAGATGAAAATGTGCTTCGTCACTCATTATCATTTTTTCACTAAAATTATCAAATTCTCTCGAAAGATTCAAAATGACATTACTATACTTCAAACGCTGGTCTCTGGGCAATATTAACTTTTGCACTATCTGGATTTTGTAAAGGAAAAGGTGTAAATCTTTTTTCAAAATTCGTCGAAGAGAGCGCTGAGAAATGATTAATTGTTGAGCACGTCTTCTTGTTAATGTTTTTGGTGACTCTGCAACACTTTTAGGAACACGAGCGATATTTTCTTCAGAGCGGGTGGTTCTAGGTCTTCCTGAATGGTGAGAGTCTTAAGTTGTTCCATACTGTTCAAATCGATTTGATAAAGCATGAACTGTTTTCTTATCAGGTGCTGATTGATTACGATATCATTTTCGATATTCTCATTGAGTTAACACAACTGACTTATTTTTTTGAATAAAAATAGTCACGATTTCTGCACGTTGTTGTGGATTGAATCGATTCATAATTAATTTTGTGCTATTCTACTTTACAACTGTAAAAAAAATAATGACAGTTAATATCAAAATAAAAAATAACAGCTCTTTCAAACAGGGGAGTTCATTTTGCCTCACCCTGTATATCAATTATACTGTATTGTTTTAAAAGTTGTACCAAGTTACTTTTATTAATAGTTTTAATTTACTTTTGCTCATTGTAGTAGCAATTTTATTTATTTTATTTCTTATTTATTTTGTTTAGAGGTGGTTGAGAATTATTTGGGAGATGAATTCCCTAATCTGAAAGCATTCTATGAATTTCACGACAGCTATGTTGTAAAACAAGAAGTGTATTATAAATCTTTAGAAGATAATTTAACAAATTTTTATGAAGTATGTTATAATTTTTATTAGGGTGGTTTAAGTTAAAATCTTTTAATTATATATATATATATATATATATATATATATATACACACACATATATATATATATATATATATATATATATATATATATATATATATATATATATATATATATATATATATATATATATTAGTTTTTATTAGTTTTTATTATTAAATAGTATTTTAAAATTGTTTTACCAAGCTGGTAAGTACTTTGAGAATATAAACAGTATTCCAGTATAATACCAACACCATTTTCAGAATCTATTATTTAATTTGCACTATAGTATGAGGCGATTTAAGGAGCCTTTAAGAG
>NC_088931.1:37960000-38000000 GCF_038396675.1 Hydra vulgaris
GTTTTTTGTAAACAAACCTAATATAAATAAAAAAAAAATCGTAAATCATTTTGAAAAGGAAGGATTTGCTCGAAGTACAATATATGATAACCTAAAAAGACTTGAAACTGTTCAATCGTTTTCTGATAGAAAGCACCCTGGTCTTCCGACATCCTGGACTAGAGAAAAGAAAGCCGAATTAACGAGACTTGTCAACAATCGAAAAGGGGTCAGTCAGAGAAAAATAGGTATTAAATTCAGTGTAAGTCAATTGACAATTGGTCGTCAGTTAAAAAAAATGAATATTAAATATAGAAAACGTGAAAAGACTCCAAAATACACAATAGAACAACAAATAAAGGCAAAGAAAAGAAGCAGGAAACTAGTTAACCAACTCTATAACACAAAATCACTTTAGTCATTGATGACGAAAAATACTATAGTTTTGCAGGGAACAACATGCCTGGAAATTCTGGATACTACACAAACAACAAAAAGACATGCCCAGAAAGTGTTCGTTTTATAGGAAAAGAGAAATTTCCAAAAAAATTATTAATGTGGATGGCCATATCTGACCATGGTATGTCCGAGCCATTGTTTCGCACTTCCAAGGCTGTAGCGATCAATTCATCAATCTATATTAATGAATGTTTAGAAAAATGACTTCTTCCATTTATTCGCAAGTATCATGGAGACTTTAACTATTTATTTTGGCCAGATATAGCAAGTTCTCATTTTTCTAAAGATTCTCTAAATTGGATGGACCAATATGTCTATTACGTTGATAAAGAATCCAATCCCCCAAATGTGCCTCAAGCACGACCAATTGAAAATTTTGGGGGACATTGGGCACAAAAGGTTTACGAGGAAGATTGGCAAGCTTCAACAGAGCAAGTTTTGATTGATCGCACTAAACTAAAACAACAAGAAATTGATTTAAACTTTTTACAGTCGCATATGAAAGGCGTCAGAGCAAAATTGAGATCAATTGCAGATGGTGGTGTTTTTTCATATAAAAAATAATATATTTTTATTAAAAGATAAATGCTTTATTTAAAAAAAATATAATAGTAGTTTGTTTTTTTATTTATAAATAAGTTATTGACGTTTTTATTTTGTCCGATAACTTCCACATCACCCGTTACAGAACCTATTTAAGATACTTAACTGGCTGAAGAGACCTCTAAATGTTTTCAGCTAATTTTTTGTGTTTTATTCATAGCATGTGATTCCAAAAAATCTGGACAAATTAAATTCTAAAATATTTTTAGAAATATGACTTATTTTTTAAGTTTTGAACGATGTTTCAAAAAGAGCAATGTTCATAGAGTAATATTACAAAAAATTACAAATTTTCCATTCCTTGTCTGCGAACTGTATCAACTCTTGTAAAACTCTCCTTACCAAGTCGATGTACGCGCTCAATGTCGACATGTTTGAAGCAGTAGTTGATACGATTCCTTAGTTGGATCAAATTTTTAGATTCCCAACAATTAGCATATACTGCTCTCTTGATTTCATTCCAAAAATCTTCAATAGGTCGCAATTCTGATATGTTTGCAATATTTTGACTTCTGGGCACATATTCGACATTTTTGGACCTCAAAAATTCTTGAACTTTTTTTGGGTAGTGAGTTAATGCAAGGTTAAGCCAAAAAACTATTTCATCATCTTTATGAACAGTCTCTATAAATGGAAGCAAACATGATCTCAAACACTTGTCTATGTACACATTTTCATTGACAGCTTGACTGGAAGGTGCAACATAATGCTTTGACAATCCCTTTGGAGAAATCGCAACCCAAACCAATAATTTTTGTTCAATTTTTGATTTTCTTTTTAATTTAACATCATTTGGTGTCGTCGTAATATCTGATGAATAAAATCCACTGTTTCCTGAAATATTACAATTACTTAATCCAAAATATGATTCATTGTCAATGATCACCTGTTTTTTTCGAAAAATTTCAACCAATTTAGAGCACTTTGGACGAACAAGAGATTGTTGTTCAGGTGTTCTTCTTGGAGCCTTAATTTTTTTATGATAATGAATGATTGTCTTCTGCTTTATTGTTTTGCATATGTATGATTGATTGACATTGAATTTTTCAGCAAGAGAACGTTGACTGATTCCATGTTGATGGTCAATTTTTTTTTCCAATTGTTTGATCTTCTTTTTTGTCATCTTAACTGCTTTCCTACCGCTTCCAACTTGTCGTTTGGGTAATATGTTGTTGTCTTTTTGTTTTAGAATATTGTAGAGCATAGATCTTGGAATACTTTCTATCATAAAATGTTTTACAATTGCGCTTTTGGAAAGTTCTGGGTTAAATTCAATAAACTCGTACACTTGCTTTCTTACGTCATCTTGTTTCGAAGTAACTTTTTTCATCATTTCAAATTTGTTGCTCAGTATAAAATTAATGAGTTTTGTAGAGAATTTAATTCTCTACAAAATGGCGTGCGAGCCAATCAAAATTGATAAATTTACGCGGAGAAAAAATGGCGGGAAGTTTGTCCAGATTTTTTGGAATCACATGTTACATATAAACAAAATTCAAAGGGTACTTAATACAAAAATCGTTCTGTGAAAATTAAGGACCACCTTAACTTTATTGTTGATATCATGTTTACTGCAAATACTTTTAGAAAAACTAAACTCAAAAAATCAACAGTTGGTAAGATTTAAAAGCTTAAAACAGTTAAAAACCAGCTTTATTTAAATCAGCTTTATATTAGGCCTAATCAAGACACATGTAAAAAAAATTAAAAGAAATAAAGAAATTCAAATAAAATAAAGAAAGTCAAAATGAAATAAAGAAAATTTATATACATATAAATATATATGTGTGTGTGTGTGTGCAGACATAATAAATACATAATGTCAAAAATATAAAAACATTATGAACTTAATATATACAAAATTTTAGAATCTCATTGCCATACAGTATCAGAATCCGGGAATCAATATATTGGACTGTACTCAAGTATTCGCTCAATTTCTGACTCATATAGTCAGACTAAAGATCAACTAAGTTTAATACATCAATCAATGCAGAACGAAACTAATGTTTTAAAGAAATACACAGGTATGTACCTTTGTTTTTGAATTGATAATTTTTAAGTGGAGGAGCAAATTGTTGAGTTTATATCATCATACCATTTTTTTAAGCAAATATTTGGATTAAATTTTTATCCTTATTTTGTCCATCCTTTTTTTTTTTTAACAAATTAGTTTTCTTTTTTAATTGAATTTTTAAAGTTGGCACATCAAGTGAAACAAACATTGATCAATTGTATTGGATCAGACAGTTAGAACGAGGTTGAGGTTTTTATATTTTAGTATTAGTTAAAAACTATGCTGTAATTTAGATTTTATTATTTAGTAATTAAACATTTAAAACATTTTGTTTGAAATCATTGTTATAGGTACACAACTCTTTTATGATTTAACGCAAAAAAAACTTTCCACATACAGTTCTCATGCATTAGCTGCATTCAAAACAAAATTTGAGCGTGCATTAAAACGAAATGGTTTTCTAAATATTGGCAGATTTATAAAAAAATTAAAAGAACAGGTACAAACAGCATCAAGATCAGTTAAAAAAACAAGTGGTATGGCAGCAGTTTCTAGATTGTCAGAAGTGAGTTTTTTTTTACTTAGTTTTTTTAATTTTTAAGAGCTTTTGAGGTCTAATATTTGAGATCATTCATGAGATAACTAATTATTGTTCAATAATTCTTGTTTGTCTATTATTCTATTAGTAAAAATATATTCTGTTAGTAAAATATGTATTTAAAAATAAAGTAAATAAAATGTGTATTATAAAATAAAATATGTATAAACTAAAGTAAGTAAAATATGTATTATGAAATAAAATATGTATAAAATAAAGTAAATAAAATATGTATTATAAAATAAAATATGTATAAAATAAAGTAGATATGTATTATAAAATATGTATTATAAAATAAAATATGCATGAAATAAAGTAATTAAAATATGTGTTATAAAATAAAATATGTATGAAATAATGTAAATAAAATATGTATTATAAAATATGTAAAAAAATGCATTCTATTAGCAGGGGCGCCCAAAGCATTTTTTAGTCTTTGAGATAGCTAACTTCCAGACATGAAGCAAACTCCAAACATTTATATGTTTATATGTCAAATAAGGATTCTTTGCAAAAAATTGCGATGATTGGAGCGTGGGAACAAAACAGCTCCAAAAATTTAGCCTCCCCTGCCCCAATTGTGAGAGCAACAAGTTGATGAAATATTTTTTGTACTATTTTCAACTAGACTTATATTCATCGATAAATTTTAAGTTTCATAATATTATCTCTCAGAGTTCGAAAATTATGACAATATAAAATTTGCAACCCTCTCGAATTGAGGGGGGTTTAAAGTTTATATGGTCATAATTTTTGAACGCTAAAATATTTTATTATGAAATTTAAAATTTATCGATGAATATAAGTCTAGTTAGAAATAATACAAAAAATATTTCATCAACTTGTTGCTCTCACGTTTAGGGCAGGGGATGGCTAAATTTATGGGGCTTTTTTGTTCCCAAGCTCCAATCATCGCAATTTTTTGCAAAGCATTCTTATCTGACATAAGTATAAACATATAAATGTTTGGAGTTTACTCCATGTCTGGAAGTTTGCTATCTCAAAGACCAAAAAATGCTTTGGGCATTTGGTAATTGTCTATTAGTTAAAATTGTCTATTAGTTAAAATTATTTGTCTATTAGTTAAAATGTCTATTAGTTAAAATTATTTAATAATCTTGTTTAATTATTGTCTTATTTATATGTTTAATTATATCTGTCTATTAGTTAAAATTATTTAATAATCTTGTTTAATACTTATTGCTATTAGTAAAAAGTGACGTAATTTTTTTTTTTTTAATATATGAAAAGATTTTTTTCAGCATCAAGTTTTAATTTCTATTTTTCCAATTTCCAAATTTTCATTTTTTAACATTGAGTTTTAATTTACATTCATTGGTCCAGTTCTGTTTAACTTGAATGGGCAGCTAACCTGAGTCATTAACAAGTAATTTACTTGATAAGGAAATTTCTGCCAGATTATTAATATTGATAACAAACAGCTGGCACCAATATACCGACCCTTGAAAAATGCCACTTCAAAAAAATGAATTAAGTTCTTTAAACCTCAGGATTTCAATGCATTCTAAATATGCAAACAAAAAATAGTGTCATTTTGTCCACTAATCTTTAATCTTTGGCACATCTGCATATGAGGTTCGCTATCAAAATTTGTACTTACAAAATTTATGTGCTAGTGAACCAAAAGCCATCCTAATATATGAAGGAGTGCTGAGTTGGTGAACGGAATTCTTCTGCTTGCCCCTAAAAGCTTTGTCTAGGAGGCATTCTACAAGACAGTAGCTAGATGCAGTTGACATCTGCCCAAGATGAGTATTTTTATTAAGACACTATTTCTAAAGATTCTGCTTTAATTTTTTCTGGTTTAAGATCTTTGTTTACTTTTAAAGGAAGATTGTTTTTTTTTCTTGCAAATTTTTTATTTGTGCTGTCACCAACAACAGATAATTTTACATAGCCTGCAACTTTGTCAGCGACGTTTAGATTAAAATTGATTAAAGTGTAGCGATTTGTTGTTTTCTTTCGTTGCAAGGGTAACGAATACCATGACCGACTATTTGACGACGTTTTGAAAAAATAATTTTTTTTTTTTAAATAGAGACTCTTAAATTCAGTTTCCCTGTAAGTGAAAAGATTAAAAAATAACAGATAAGGGCTACATTTTGTTTTAGTTTCAAAGAACACAAGAGCAGGATCCACAAATTAAAACAAAACGTTTTTTTGTTGAGATTTTATGTAAGGTTATTATAATTTTTGAAGTTAATATTTTGACAAATTGTTTCGATATAAATAAATTATCAGACGGTTGATGTAATTTATTGAGAGTATTTTATTTGAATTACAACGTATTTTGTGCCAATCTTTGTGGCAGGTTAATGCCTCTTAATTAAAAAATGTGATTGTGGAACTAAAACGAAACTATCTTCAAAAAACGCTTTTAGCAATCTCCTAGTTAAAGGAAATTAATTTTTGAGAAAAAATCTTTATTATAAACATGCCCTATTGTTTATAATAAAATTTCGAATTTCATCAAAATATAGTTTGACTCTCAAAAGTTCACGTTTAGAACCCGTAACAGTTGAAAACAAACCTCACTAAATACGGTTAATTTGTTTTCAACTGTTTCTATCTCATGTCAATCAACTGGAAAATATGCTTGATAAAAATCTGAGATAAAAAATAACTTTAAATTAAAACTTTTAGCTATAAGATTGCATTAAGAAAAAGAAAAAATAGCAGTGTAAGGGAATATTATTAACCTCAGTGCATTATTAAATTTTTATAAATATTTATTTACTTTAATTATTTTTCAATTTTTTCAAAGTAATTTTGTTAGATTAATCTTTTCATTTAATTGTTTTCCTGTTTTCATTCTAGGCGATTGTATCTTTGTTTAGCAAGCCAAACCAAAAATTAGATTTAGTTGCTAATCGTATCAAAGAGATGGAAAAATATGTAATGAATATTAACGGAATGGTTCGCACCTGTAAACATTAATGATTGTCATAATTGTCTCTTTATCTTTTTGATGCCCGACTTTAATCCCACAAGCCCCAAACTTTATTTTACAGTCCCTATTATAAATACTGTAATATTTTAAAGGAAATAAAAAGCAAAATCTATTGTTTTAAAAGTTAGTTTTTATTTTAACGATTGTATTTTATTCTACTTTGTTATTTTATTTTTTATTTTGGTAAAGCTAAAATTAAATCAGGTGCTTTGTCTAACTGTATTAAAGTTAATGATAAAATCTTATATGCTCCATGCGAGATAGCAGATAGCAACTAAATAAGCATTTTAATTTAGCGGGGTCTAACTTGGCAAAAAATATTTTATATACTAATAAAACCTTTGAAATTTTACCTCAAAAAAACAAATCATAATTGCATTGAAATGTCTTTTCAGGAATTTGAGGCTGCTTTTAAAACGATTAAACCAAATAAAGCAATAGGATTCGACGATATCAACGGAAACGTCGATATCGTCGAATCCTATTGCTTTATTTGGTAAATAACTATATCTGTTCTTCCTGTATTTTCAAAAATTTTAGAGAGAATCTTATATAACAAAATCAACTCGCATCTTTCTGTAAATAATATATTATTTAATAATCAATATGGTTTCAAAAAAAAAAGCTCCACCGAACATGCGATACACACGTAGTATTAACAATTTGTTTAATAAATCTGAATATAAATAAGGAATTTTTATTGATTTATCAAGCTTTTGATACTATTGACTATCAAATTCTTAATAAAAAGCTCGAACTTTATGGAAACAGAAGTCGTTTTAAAATAGGTAAAGAGTTATTTAAATAATCGTGCTCAACATGTACAAATTGATGCTAAATCAAAATGTTACTTGCGGCTCGCCACAATGTTCTATACTCGGACTTTCCAGGATTTTCTTTTACTTATATGAGTCAAAGATCTCCATAAAGCATCCAGCCTGAGGACAATAATGTTTGCCGTCGACACAAATTTATTTTTATCGCACAGCAACATTACTATATTATTTAAAACTATGAGCTTAGAACTTAAAAAAGTTTCCAACTGGTTCAAAGTTAATCAACTTTCAGTAAATATTGACAAAACTTACTGGACTCTATTTCACCCACTATTCAATAATACCGTACAAAACGCCTTCTATATCCATTGATAATATTCAAGTAAAAAGAGTAAAAACTACACAGCAAAAAATAGAGAACAGAAAAAGTTATTCATTATTGGAGATATAAACATAAATATTTTAATGTACAACGAGCATGCTATTACTAAAAATTTCTTTGACAACATGTTTCAACTTAATATCTTCCCCATTATCAACAAATCTACCAAGGTAACTTCCAAAGGCTCACATTGCTCTTTAAATTTCAATAAAATAAATCAAGACAAACTTGAAATAGCTATTAAATCACTTAAAATCTAGTCCCCAGGAATCGATGATATCTCTTGCAAAGTAGTGTCGTATGTTTTTGAGAAGATACGTAATCCGATTTACCAAGTATTTAATTCATCAGTTTCAACAGGTATTGTACCTGATAAACTAAAAATCTCTAAAATTATACCAATCTATAAATCTGGAGAAACCAATTCTTTAAACAATTATAGATCAATCTCTATCCTTTCGGTATTCTCAAAACTTTTAAAACGAATAATCTATAATAAATTAAATGAATATTTAAAAACTAACAAAATTCAAAAGCGACACTCAACTGAGCATGCAATCCTTGACCTCTCAAATAGGATAAGTAGATCATTTTAAAAAATAATTCACATTTAGAATTTTTATTGATTTTTCAAAGGCATTTGACACTGTCAACCATGAGATTTTACTAACAAAAATGAAAAACTATGATGTAAAAAATCAAGCTTTAAATTGGTTTAAAAACTACCTTAATAATAGACAACAGTGTTTTATTATAGATAGAAAAAGCAACTCAAATTTACTAAAAACAAAATTTGGTGTACCCCAAGGTTCCATTCTTGCTCCTCTTTTGTTTCTTATTTATATAAACGATCTTCCAAACGCCTTTAACATCTTTAAAACTATAATGTTTGCCGACAATACAAACTTATTTTACTCGTCAGAGTCAATCGAAACCTCTATAAAAAAACAAATGTTAAACTAAAAAAAGTTAATATATGGTTTAAATCAAATAAACTGTCACTCAATTTAGAAAAAACTAAGTATATACTATTTCACTCTAATCAACAAATTAAAAAAATACCCCTGAACCTACCAACAATTAATATAGAAAATATAACGATCAAAAGAGCTCTGAATACAAAGCTTTTAGGAGTTCTAATTGATGAACACATCTCCTGGAAACCCCACAAATAATACATAAACACAAAAATATCAAAGAACATAGGTTTACTTTACAAGGCAAGACCAAAAGTCTAAAACTTATCTACTTTTCATACATACATAGCTATCTCATGTATGCCAATATAGCATGGGTCAGTACCCACAAATCTAAATTAAAACCACTTACGTCAAAAACACGCTTCAAGACTAGTATACAACAAAAACAAACTTACTCATGCTCAACCCTTACTGGAACAAATGAACGCACTAAATATATTTCAAATAAATATTTTTCAAAATATACTTTTTATGCTTAAATATAAACTCTGGTTGAAGAACATTTTACAGCACACTTTTTTAAAAACAATATAAATAAATACAATACAAGAGCAACAGGCAACTTTAAGATATCTTTTGAAACCACAAGACTCTCAAAATTCTCAAGTACATATCGTGGTCCCTATTTATTTAACAAATTAGTTTCCAGAAACGAATCACTATTAAACTTAAACAACGAACACTCACTAAAAAAAAAACCTAAAAAAACTACAATAATCAAATTAAACAACTATAAGGAATTTTTTTAAATCTGAATAAAGAAATAAATAAATGTAACTTAACTTTTAATACAAATCGATAAAAAAATAATGCTAATAACAAGGTACATATGTAACACATACATATATACCTCGTATGCAACTGATTTTTTATGTGTATTACACGTCAAAGAAAAAGGTACTCGATGACTAGACTGACTTAAGTCTTCTGCGAGCTTCCTATAACTACAAATAAGTAATTCTTTTTATCAATCTTACACAAATTCCTTTTTGATCATATTTATACACTAATATTATTTTGAAATGTGGTAAATAAACTTGTAGTGAAACATCTAAACTCTCCTTCGAAAAATCAGCAGATTTATTTTTATTTATTGTATTTTTTATTTTAATTGGAATAATATAAAGATATATTTCTCGAATTATTTTTACGTACAAATTATTATATTGTCGTAATTGGTATTTATTTTATTCATGTCTCGGAGTTGTACGCAACTATATTTTTATTTACCTAGTATATTTCGAACTTTGTATTTATGAATTTATATTTGTATATCTTTACCGCCAATCAGTGATTGGTTACTTGTAAATACTTTGTAGTTGTAAAATAAACATGTATAAAAAAAAAATAATAAAAAAGCAGCTTTTAGGAATATATATTGATGATAATCTTACATGGAGATTTAATTAGAATTTAAGCAACAAAATTTTTTAAAGTATTGGAATATTATACAAATCAAAAAGCTATTTAAACATGCACACTTTAATGCGACTGTATTGTTAACTTATTCTCTGCCATATCAACTATGCAAATATTGCATGGAACAGTACTAACAAAATTAACAACAACAACTACAACAACAAGATATTTATTCTCCTTTATAAATCATACAACAATATTATAATAATAATAAATATAATAATAATGATTATTAAAAAAAAAAAAATCATAATTCTATTGATTGTAGTAGGTAAAAATATTTGATTAATAAAAAATATATATATATATATATACATATATATATATATATATATATATATATATATATATATATATATATATATATATATATATATATATATATATATATATATATATATATATATATATATATATATATATATATATATAGTATATATATATATATATATATATATATATATATATATATATATATATAATAATATAAAATAATATGTATATATTAATAATAATAATAATAATAATAATGAGTAAAATAATTATAAGTATTTAATAATAATAACTAAATGATTGATAAGGATGGTGACACTCAAACAGAATACTGATCAAAGGAGTGACACCAGTTTTTAAATATAATTTGATTAATAATAAACATACACACATAGAACATACGTAAACTAAGTAAACATTTAAAAATAATACTTTGATGATAATGTTAAAAAATAAACAAACAAGAAGTTGATAATAGTTGTAGTAATCATAATTAAAAAAGTTTCTTGCGTAGCTCATCAATAAAAAAATTCCACGAAAGATAGCAGTCAATCAAAACACCGAGATATTTGATAACTTATGTAGGATATAACCGTTTATTATTAATTTTGATTTTAATTTTAGAATTGTTGTTTAGATTGTATTTTTTCTAGAATATGAAAAAAATATAAGTTTTTTTGGCGTATAAGTTATTGAAGTATAAGGTTAGCATTTAACCAGTGAACAATACCTTTTATATCCGAATTCATGTTTTTACGTAGAGAATTATACGATTTGCTGATATGCAATAGGTTTGTGTCATTAGCGAATAGATGAATTGACGAGAAGTGAATAGAGTTGTTTAGGTCGTTAACATAAATTAAGAACAAAAGAGGACCCAGAACAGAACCTTGAGGAATACCGCATACATTAGTATGCGGTATTCCTCAATTAGATTTATTAGTAGAATTATAACCATTAATACTTAGAAACTGTTTCCGATCTGTAATATAAGATCGAAACCAGTCCCTTACAACACCACGAATACCATAGTGTTCTAATTTAGAAATCAAAATGTTATGATAAACGGTATCAAAAGCTTCTTGTAAATCTAAAAAAATACCACAAACAAAATGACCAGTGTCGAGAGTTTTTCTGATATTTTCAGTTATACTTATCAGTGCATGGCAGGTAGAATGTTTTGAACGAAAACCAAATTGAAATTCATTTAAACAGTTAAAAGAGTTTAGAAAAGAGTGCACTCAAGAATACATTAGTTTTCCAAGAAGCCTACTAATGTTAGGTAAAAGAGAAATAGGTCTGTAGTTAGTATATAAAAGTTTAGAGCCGTTTTTAAATATTGAAATAACACAAGATAATTTTAAAACATTCAGAAAAGTTCCATTTATGAATGATATATTAAATAGTTTAGAAAGAATATTTGAAAATTCATAGTTAAAATCAATAAGAATGTTAGTGGGAATGTTGTTTTGGCCTATTGATTTTTTCGGCTTCAAACTAGATATAAGAGATGAAACTTCAGGAATATTTGTTGGAGATAGAAGTAGGCTATGTAAACTTGGATATTTAAGATATTTTGTATAGTTTATGTAAGACGAATGAGTATTGGATTTAAGTTTTTGTGCGACGTTTGTAAAAAACGTGTTAAACTTTTCAGAGATAAGATTTGCTTCAATTACATATCTTCAATTACATATCATACATTATCTTGTGAACAGTTGGGAGATAAGGGATTAGAGTTTTTGACATTTATTAAATTATTAATTCCTTTCCAAATTTCGCGAAGATTTTTTACATTTTCTGTAAAGAACTTTTTAAAATGGATTTTTTTACTGAGCTTAATTAAGGTAATTATCATGTATTTATATTGTTTGAAAGTAGTTTTAAATGTGTTTATGTTCCTAATATCTTTTGATCTTAACATTTCTTTTTAAAAAAAAGATTGCGTATTTGAATCGATTTTAAGATTCTCTTTGTAATCCAAGGTTTAAACCGACGCTTGAAGTTCTTAATACTAATTTTTTTAAGTGGTGCGTAGCAGTTCAAAATCAAGGTTGTTTCAGAAATAAACATTTGGAAACAAGATTTTAACATCACTGTTCTCTATAAGATAATCCCAATTAATTTTTAATAAATCCGATTTGAAGTTTTTTTTATTGAAGTTTTTAAAATTTCTGCGGTATAAATTGTGATTGCTTGGTATAAATAACTTATTAAAATTAGGACAAATACGAAATTGACGTAAGTGATCAGAAACTGAAGTTGTCAAATTTCCTGAAATAATTTCATTAGTTGTTAAATTAGAAAAAATATTGTCAATGATTGTAGCAGAGTGGTTAGTTATTATGGTTGGCAAAGTGATAAAAGAGCGAATATTATAAAAAGAAAGCAAGTTTAAAAAATCAGACGTTGCAGTGTCATTATTTGATTGTATCAGATCAATATTATAATCACCTAGTAAGAAAACCGATTTATTTTCAGCATTTAATCTTTGATGTAGGACAGACATGATATTTCAAATAATAAATGAAATAAAATAAAACTAAGTATCAAATAAATAAAAGTAAAAGTTTTCTAGTTACAAACTGTGGTCCATGAATATGGAATCATTTTCAATATAAAAATATTAGAGACCTAAAAAGCATTTCATCGATTAAACGGTAAACTAAAATGCATTTTACTTAATTACTTACATATATATTATAGTTTACAGTATTTGTTTTTAGATTTTTTAATTTTTTTTTTCTTTTTTTTCTTATTTGTTTTAATATTTTTGTTTACAATTTTTTACACTAAAAAAAAATTTGAGCTTTATTGAACTTTTATTTTATTTTAAAAATTAATGTGTTTTTAATGAGTGCCTAAAGGGGCTCTATGAAAAGATTGTGATGATAAACGCATCATCCTTACCTTCTTTGAGTCCCTGACTGATTATAACAGTATATATATATATATATATATATATATATATATATATATATATATATATATATATATATATATATATATATTATATATATATATATATATATATATATATATTATAAAATAATTAAAAACGTTTTTATCAAGGTTTTAATGTTTAGGATGTTATTTATTTTTTACATAACTGTATGAAAATTTGTAATATTGTTTTATCAGTGAAATAAAATTTAATAATAATAAAAGAATAATAAACTTTTCATCGTCATCAGAGACATGTAGCACCTTTAGTTGATTCTTGTAAACGTCGATTACAAGAAAAATGAATGTTTTAAACATATATAAACTTAACGTATATAATATTCTTTGTTTTATGTACAATTGTAAAACAAAATTATCTCCGTCTACTTAGTTTATTTGTAACAAAGCAAAAAAATAAATACGATCTACGAAGTGATGATTTTTTGATGCAACCATTTTCGAAAACTAATCATAGTCAATTTCGCATATCATTTCGTGGACCGTATCTTTGGAACGAAATTGTCTTAAATAACTTTGATTTTTCTTTTGAATGGAATTACATATCTTTTAAAAAAAAAGTTTAAAGAAGTTGTTTTTGAAATTATGAAATTGAGCAGCCGAAGCGCAGTGGTTTGCGCGCTTGCCTCAGAAACTCCGATGTTCAACGCCACCTCCCTGGACAAGTTTAATAACATCAGTACGGAAGGAAGCGTGAACTTCCTTTCAAATGCTCTTCCCCGGTGCTTTATGATAAGACCGTAAGGACTTCTTGGGGCACCTAAAATAATTAATTAAAAAAAAAAATTGACAGTATACAAATTTACTTTTAAAACCTTGTTAATTCTTTTTATCTATTATTTATATCGTTTATATGATTTGTAATGTATGATTTAAAATGATCGTTTCGTATGATTTTTAATTCTATTATTTACGATCTGCAAGCCTATTGGTGGAATGCAAGAAGCGAACTTGAAATTTGAAGTCATACTTCAAGTCTGAAATTTGACTTAAGCAAATGCAAAGAGCGACAACTTGAACTCAAGCTATATTTGAAAACCGGCCGTTTTCAAGTTTTTCAAGGTAGACTTGAAAAGCCAACTTCAAAAACCAAAAAATTTTCCGAATGCAAGAAGCAAACTTGAGTTTTCAAATCATACTTCAAATCTGAAGTCTGACTAAAATGTAATGCAAGAAACAAACTTCAAATAAATTCGTTCTTGAAAAATCAGATTTCAAGTTATATTTTGAAGTTAGATAAAACCAGTCTTGAAAGCAAACTTGAAATTAAAAAACCAATTGCCATTATCATTTTGTAAATGTGTGGTAAAATGTAGTTATACCAAATTAAATATATATATATATATATAAGTATATATATGTATTTATATGTCTATATCTATATATATATATATATATATTATATATATATATATATATATATATATATATATATATATATATATATATATATATATATATATATATATATATATATATATATATTTATGTATAAATTAGTAGAAACACTTATCTTATATTTGCTTCGGCGTGCTGTTTCTCTTTCCGTAAATTCATCAGGAAGATGATGATAAACCAACAGAAGAATTTTTGTAGGTTCATTATCATCTTCCTGATGAACTTACAGAAAGAGAAAGACATAAAATATAAATAAATAAAACTTCAATTTTATAAAAAGATTAAAGAATTAAGGGTTCTTCAAAAGAAATTTTGTCTGTTTGTATTCGGTGGACTAGATATGTTCAAGGATCACAAGTTTTTACCAATTCAACAAGTTTTAGAAGCTCATCAGCATATCCATTTTATAGGGGACAATGCCTTATATTAACCAGCGCTGGTGTTTGCAATATCCCTTTACAAATAAAACCAAAAAAGTTTATAGACATTATTGTATCTTGCTTTGCTTCGCAACATTACCTTTCTACAAAATGATCTTTGGGTACACGATGAAATGTAAAATTATAATGAGGAAAATGGTTCTAAAGCATCTACGAAAGGCTTTGAAGGAGAAATTAAAATAGTGACTCGATTCTTTTTATAAATATTTATCTTATCGAAGAATAAAAACATAGATAATCGAAAAATATTAACCAAGAACTTTTTATATTTTTTAGAGATAAAGTAAATCTAGAACTCAATCAATAAAAAACATTCAAAGAACATAGAAACGCTCTAATAAAATAATCCTTAAAATTGTGTTTATTAAAATCGGTATATTATCATGTAACTCTGTCAATTTTTTGAAAATTTTTATTTTAATGTCATTATACTTTTGTTACTTTTTTGGCTTTTCTAGTTCTTCAAGTTTTCTGATAATATCAAAAGACCTTGCTTCAAATATCTATTCCCAACGTAATTAGTGTTTGCTAGCAGCCTTGTAGGAGTTAAATTTTTTTTTTATAATAATAATTTCAACAAGAAAAATTAATAACAAAAACCTTGAATTCGACATATATGCTTTGCTGATAACCGCATAGTATATATGTCATTTGAATGTTAAGCAGCTGTTACGTCGTAGAAAGTCTTGGACTAAATAGAAGGTAACACAAACAGTTTCATTTAAATGTGATTTTTCTATTAAATTACCAAATTTTATTATAAATAAAATACAAAAGTAAAAATTGTTTTTTTTTGTAACACCCATTAATCTATTCTTGCAAGTTAATATTTTAAAGTATAAAACTCAGAAGTATTAATTAAAAATATATAGTTAATTTACTTTATTGAAAAGGTTCTCCTTTTTCAAATACTCTGCCGCTACTGGTTGCAAAGTTTTTTTTTCCGATTCCGCCTTCAAATCAACGTCTTTTAAGTTTTTCAAGTTTGACTTTCAAGCGCAATTTTGAAATTTTCAAGTTTCGTTTACGCATTTGCTCAAGTTTTTTTTTCAAGTCAACTTGACAAAGTCAGACTTCAAAGTTCAAGTCGAACTTCACTCAAGTTTGCTTCTTGCATTCCACCCTATATTGTTATCATATTATCTGTCTATAATATTTTTAAGAAATTTTTTTGTAAATTTTTTTATTTTTTATATCTTTATTTTTTCATTAAACCCTTTTTTCTTGACATGATTTATAATTCATTTATTTACCATCTGCAAGCCTATATTGCTGTTATATTATCTGTCTATATTATCTTTCAGAAATTTTTTGTAAATTTTTAATTTTTTTATTTCAATTTTGTTATTCTTCTATTATTGCAAAATTTTAACTTTTTTATTTACTACGTGAAATAATTAACATGTAAATATGTAACACGTCATTCTAAAGCAGTTTTCGGCGACATGACCTTACGGTCTTTATGAGTTTCCGCGTTTTGTTTTTTAATATATATATATATTAAAAATCTTCACTAGTAATTGTTTATATTATTATAATTTAGATTGTAAGTTTTATGAAATATTAACGAAATGTTTTAAATGTAATAAAGAACTAAATTAAAAAAAGAAAAACTTTCTTATTATTAGCTAGCAATATTTATAGTTTTAATTTATATTTTATCAAGCATTATATTTTATCTCGTCATATATTACCAACAAACCAAAATTATATATTAGACTGAGATAATTATATTACCTAATTATCTCAGTCTAATATAATATATGCATATCGTCGGTATACAAGGGAAATGCACTAAGTCCATTTTTGGCAGTATGGAGTTATTTATACCATTATTTATTGTTTTAAATTCTCTATCGTTTGATATACCACACAAGTTTAATAAATCAATTATTAATGAGTTATTAAGATTTTTTATTTCAACGATCACACAAAAACTTATTTTAATTATTACGCAAAAACTTATTTGTTAATTATGTAATGATATTTTTTGGACTAAGTACATTTCCTTTGTATACCGCCGATATGATAAATAGGCATACAATATTTAGGCGTGTAATATATAGATACATAATATACATGTATATATTATATAAGTAAACAATATATACAGGCCTGTAGCAACCAGGTGGGCAGCAGTGGCATTTGCCCCCCAAAAATTTTTCAGACAAATAATTTTGAAGAAATTGACTAAAAAAATGACAAAAAAAATAAAAAAAGGTCCTTGAAACTATTTCAGGGTAGTACTGCACCCCCCCCCCTCCTAATATAATTTTTGTTCCTACGGCACTGATATAGGCATATAATATATAAGCAGATAATATATAGGTATTTGCTTGAAGCTTAATAAAAAAAAGTTTTTAAAACTAATATAACAAAGTATATTTTTGTCAAAGCAATATTAAAACGAACAAAATTATCTTAAAACGGTAGGCTGAATAAGTGCGAACTTGTATAAATGCGAAGCGTAGCAAAAACTGAGATATGCGCGAATTGGCATAAGTGCGCCTATAGAATTTGCGAGCAAAGGCATAAGTGCGACTTGGCATAAGTGCGAAGCAGTTACAAAAAACTGGCTTAAGTGCGAATTAGCACTTATGTCAGTTCTTTCAAGTTGCTTTGTGACAAGACTGTTAGATCTTCTAGAAGTACCTTATTAACTCATTTAAAAAAATGAAAAACTATCTCTGTTTATTACTAATCTATATTAGGTTATTGGTAATCTATATTAGGTTGTTCCCCCAGCGTTTCGAACGCAACCTAATATTTAAATATAACTTTCTTAATCACTTAGAATTTCTCTTAGCCAAGTTTTGTTTTGAAATGATTTGTTTAGTTGTAAAGTATTATGATGCTATATTGTAAAGCGCATTTTCTTCAATTATCATATATTTAATTCTGAAACACAATTTCTTCAATTATCTTATATTTAATTTTAAAACACAATTTGTCAATATTTTCAATTTGCTAACAACTAATTTGTTTAAAATTATTAAATCGCTTTGTATATTATATATTAAATCTTTTTTTATTAAAGCTTTGTATATTTTGTATATTAAATCGCTTTGTATATTAGTATTTGAGTATATTTAATGAAACACTTTAATATATACGTTAATTAAATATAGGCAAAATGAGAAAAAAATTAATAAACTATTTCTCGTAATCCAAGTGATCTAGCAGTTTATGGATCGCATTTATACAAAATGTTACACGGATCATGTTATGAAAAAAAAAATTAAGGTCTCAACAATAAGTGGAAGGTGCTCAAATATGTCTCTGAATCTGGAAACATATTTCTTGTTGTAATTCATACGTACAACGCAGTGAAATAAGAAAAGGTGTAAAATAGAGTAAAAATGGGATCGTTAACGATTCAAAGACGTAATCAAATTCAGTAACTAATTATGCCGCTGCGCGTTTCATATATTCTTTTGTATATGCTATTTAAAATCTAATTTTTTTTTTGCTTTAAAAACATTATACATATTTTCAACAACTATATATATATTCACTTCTTTTTATATGTTGCAGGTAATAATAACAAAAATGTAATAACGGCATCGAAAATTTTTCAATA
Organism: Hydra vulgaris; assembly: GCF_038396675.1. Lineage (NCBI taxonomy): Eukaryota > Metazoa > Cnidaria > Hydrozoa > Anthoathecata > Hydridae > Hydra > Hydra vulgaris. The sequence continues at coordinate 37,978,837 of NC_088931.1, forward strand.
GAAATAAAATAAAATATTTAAATGAACATAAAAACAGTTTTTGATGGTAAAATTTGACAATTAGCACCCCCTCACCCCACCCCAGTCTTAACGTATGCGGGCCAGGCACGGCCCTGAGTGAAACGAGAGAAAATTTCATCAGTTACAATTGGGTCACCGAGATTCCCACTCAACCATATCTAATTTTGATAATATTTTATCAGTGTGTAGTTAAACATATTTTATCGACATTGCCAAAGTTTCAGGTCAAAATGTTTGTTATTTCGGATTTTGTAGTACTTTTTGTAAGGCTTACCCAAATATCAATATCAGTCAGTTGCTAAAAATCGTATTTTTGAGGTCTTACATTTTTCCAATAACGGGGTAATATATCTTAAAAACGTAGATTCTTAATAAACCTAAGGTTTATTAAGAATCTACGTTTTTAAGAATCTAAGTTTTTCTTTTAAAATTATCGAATCTAAGTTTTTCTTTTAAAATTAAGTTAGCAATTAATTATCCTCCCTCCTTGAGAAAAATAAAAAATAAAATGTAAAAAAAAACAAAAAAAAACTAAACATTTAAAAAAGTAGTAAAATGCTCAGAAAAAAGACTTAGTTCAACTTTTAACTTATGAACATTTTCAAAATATATATAACCATTTAAAATTACAAAGGCTTGCTCTGAACAAAAATTGAATAGAAGCCAAAATGATTACTACATGCAACACTCATGTTTTAAAATTCTTCCAGTGCCTGATAAAAGGTAAAAAAAATAATTAATATCACTCAATTTATCGAAGAACTCCAAGTCGATATTATGTCAACAATAAAAAAACCGTTCTTGTTATGGAATTTAAAAAAACAAAGAAAAACATTAAAACTTTGATGGAGGAGAATACTCCGATTGTTTTCCAAAATTCTTACTATGATAAAGAAATCGCAACTATTGAAATTTTGACAAGATCTTCAAGATTTCACATAAGTTTATATTTTTAAGATATTATATTACGATTAATTATTGCAATATATATATATATATATATATATATATATATATATATATATATATATATATATATATATATATATATATATATATATATATATTAATAGAATTAAATTTTTTTTTAAATTATATTTTAAATAAAGAAAGAAAGAAATAAAAAAATAAATAAATAAAAAAACTTAAAAAAAGTATATATATATATATATATATATATATATATATATATATATATATATATATATATATATATATATATATATATATATATATATATATATATATATATATATATATATATATATAACAAAAACAAAAAGATAAAAAGTGAATGCACGCACTCACATATAAATAAATGCCAAACAATTAGGGGTACTTTTTACATAAGATTTCAAGAACATATAGTATAAACTTTTTTACATCCTCCGTAATAAACAAATGATAAAATTAAATCTTGTAAAAATTTACAATAAAAATTTTTTTTCTATATGTATATATATAAAATTAATAAATATATTCATAATTATATAAATCAAATCATAAGAGTACTCTTAAAAGAAATTTAATTCTTAAAAATACTTAAAAAAAATTTAATTCATTGTTGTTTAGTAAAAGAGTTTGCCTAAGTTTTGTTTTAAATTGGTTAAGCGAAAAGAGTGTTTTAAGATCATCATTTAAAAGTGTATTCTATAATTTAGGTGCTCGATTTGTAATTGAGTATTTAGTGGCTGAATAATAGGTTTTGGATTGACTAAAGTTATTTTTTTAGAATCTTGTGCTGTATATATGATTTATTTTTTTAAATATTGAGTTTTCTATAAAGTATTTTTGTATGGGAGAGTCGACCTTCATTTGTAATAATCCTAGTAGCGTGTTTTTGTTTGCAGAGAAGTTTATTTATTTTTGTAAAGTTGGTGCTGCACCAAGCAATATTTGCATAGTTTAGGCAACAATGTATAAATGAAAAGTATATGTATTTCAAACAAGATTGGTTTGAAAACTGTTTAGCTTTATACAGTATACCAATATTTTTTTAAATTTTATTCTCAATTACATTTATATGTTATATCCAATTATTATTTTCATCTTGAATTACGCCCAAGAATTTTAACGATATTTCCCTTTTTTTAAAATTATTATCAATAAAAAGATTCGGTAGTTTCCATGGAATATTTTTTTTTAGAAGCATGATGGAATAATGTGTATTTAGTTTTATTAATGTTTAGGGATAGTTTATTGGATTTAAACCATTGGCTTAGTTTATCAAGTTCTTTGTTTACTGTTAAAAAAAAAATATTAATGTCTTCATTGGAATAAAACAAGTTATTATCATCAGCAAATAAAATTGAGTTTAGGATATTAGAAAAATTATTTAAATCATTAATATATACTAGAAATAAGAGGGATCCTAGTATTGAACCCTGGGGAACACCGCATGTGATAGTCATATTATCCATTTTTGCACCTTCGTATGAAATATATTGCTTCCTGTTTAACAAGTAACTTTTAAACTAAGCCAAGTTTGAATTTCTTATACCGTAGATTTCGAGTTTGAATAAAAGAATTATATGATCAATTGTATTAAAGGCTTTGCTTAGATCTATAAAAACACCTAAAGTATACTTTTTTTTTCATTAAACCCTTTAAATTTATCATGTACAAGATGTAAGATTGCGTGATCAGTAGAATGACCAGATTTAAAACTAAATTGTTTAATGTACAAAATATTATTTTTGCTTAAGGAAGAATAGAGTCAAATTTACATTATTCGTTCTAGAATTTTTGAAAAACATGTAAGAATTGAGATCGATTTATAATTAGTAACGTCATAAGGATCACCTGATTTTAAAATTGGGACAACTCTAACGATTTTAAATTTTCCGGAAAAACTCCCTTTTTTAAATTAAATATATACAAGAGTGGGATTGTAATGAGTTTTGTTGAATTTATAATGATGCTACTACTTGTATCGTCAACTCCTGTACTTTTTTTGGGCTCGATTAAAGAAACTGCGACTAATAATTCTTCTTCAGTAAGTTTCTTATTTGACATAATATTAGTGTTATTAAAAACCAAGTATGCATCAATGCTGGTTTGTGAGGATTCAATTTTTGATGCTAATGAAGGACCAACATTTACAAAAACTGAATATTGCAATGATTTTTAATGAAGTTATTTAAATTCAATTTTAATTTTATATATTTATGTAAATAAATTACTTGTGTTTTATTCATTATTCATCTGAAATCTCAGTTAAATTTTTCACAAACAAAAACAAAAGAAATTTTTGATGGATACCCAATAGGATTTTTCCAGCTAACGCCTAAACCTCAAATGCCTTTTTTATGACTTTTTATATTTTATTGATACTATATTATAATTTCCAGCCTTAAATTACAAAGTATATCAGGACTACAAAATTCAAAATACAAAGAACTTTGTATTTTTTATACTTTTCTTAATTACAGCTATCATTTTCTCATTTACATTTTACGATTTTTTATTTACAACTTTCATTTTCTCAATTAAACCTGACGTTTCCGAATTACAACTTTTATCTTCTCAAATACATCTTACTTTTTTCTTGATTACAACTTTCACCTTCTCAATTATATCTTAATTTTTTTAATTACAACTTTCAAGTTCTTAATTACATCTTGAAAAGGTGTAGTTGTACAAGAATTTTGTTACGTAAATCAAGAACAATATTTATTTAGTATTCTAAACTGCCTTATTTTTCAAAAGAGACCTTACAAAATTTAACGTTACGGTCTGATAGGTGATAAGTAGTCTGAAAATGTAGAAAAAATTATTGCGAAATAAAAGTAGTTCACATGTTTAGACAATCTAATATAAGGTCAATGGTTCCCTGATTCCATAATGCTGTAATTTATGACTCATTAGCGGTTAATTATAATAATAATAAAAATATATTTTCACGCGCTCTATGTTGTTAATCAATTAGTTTATACGTCATCATCCGGTTAAACATTTCAATATCAGTTTAGACAAAATTTAAAAAAAACCCAAATTTTCACTTCACATAGTAAATAATTATTTAATTACAAACATATAATAAATTATATATTTGTATGATTTGGAATGAATTTTACTATTGTTAATTCTAAATAAATTATTGTTTAAACAGTTATATCATTGAATTCAAAATAAATAAAAATTTTATATGTAAATAATTGTTAGAAAAGGGTGCCGCAAACGCCCCTGAATTTAATATTTATTAAGTATACGTAATATATCTACTTCTTTGGCTTTCCTGGCTTCACTTCTCAAAATAAATAAAGTTTATATATGTAAATGACATCTAAAAATGAACGTTTTGGGCTCCTCTAAATTTTCTAGTTTGCAAATAATAATTAATGTGTTGAAAAAGAATCTAATACAATAGCTATTGGACTTTAAAATAGTAATAAAATACACCACAACAGTCACTGTAATTGTTTTTTATCAAAACAATACAATAGCTATTGTAATTGTTTTTAATCCCAGCAATACAATACAAAAGTTGTTTTAATTGCTTTACATTACAAAACTAAAGTAATACAATAGTTATTGTAACTGCTTTTCGTCACAGCAATACAATAGCGATAAAAAATGTTTTAATTAAATCTCTTGTAATACAATATTATTGTTTTATAATGTGTTATTGTATTAAACTTTTACAATTACAATTACAGCAGTCTAGGTTCTAAGTCGGTATTAAAAATTTTTTAAAATACAAACTATGTACTCATATGCCCTAAATAATGTCATTTTAGTGTCACTTTTAAAAAGAAATCCAGAAGAATGAGTTTGTACAACCATCATTTTTAATTCTCTTACTTTCTATCCTGCCCATCCTCCCTCTCATTCTGAAAACTATCACTAAAAATTGAAAAAATAAAAAATAAAAAGGAGCATCAAAAGCTAAAACTGTAAAGGTTTTTTTTTTTTACGCAAACATTTGTTTTAAACATCATTTGTTAAAAACAAATTTAGTATAAACTTTTTCTCTATCTTTAATTGTATTTCCCTAGCTCTTTTGAACAAACTAATACAACAAAAAAGTGATATAACAATAGACTTTAAATGGGCAAAATGACGGTGCAGAGTAATTCTAAATCAGAGTTATCTATATGCTACAACTGATTAAACTGCATGTAGTTTTAACACATAAACGGTAAATTATCAATAAACAAACAACGAAAAAGAAAGTTTTAAAATATAACTTTTCTCAGATTCACTGAAGTATTTAATTTAATACATAAACAATCATTTTATAATGAGGTATAGCATGAAAATGCCGAATTATTATTCGTAACAATGCACTTTGTTTACTTTTTTGAGTGGTGATTTTTATGCTCATGTTTAAATAAGCAAAGTTTTTATTTTTAAATAAAAAATGAAAATGAAGAGATCGTTGTTTATTGCAACAATAAATATTTTTTGTGAGTTAAACTCTTTTCTTATATTTTTTAATTTTATTTAGAAAAACTAAAAAATAATAGCAAGTAAACAAATTGTTATTTTTTTCAACAAACTTTTTCTACGTTGAATTTTCTTTTTTTTAAATATTTATTTAGTTTCTTATATTCATCTTCCTTATTTTTTATGCTAACACATAGTTTTGATCGTAATGGTTGTAAATAAAGGTCTGCGTCTTAAAATAATTCTAATTCCATACCAATATCACAACTACATGGTCTTGAATGATCTCACCTACCATTAATAATTTTTCAATTTTGCTTCTATTGTAACTATTTTTTTTTTTAAAAGCAAGATATTACATGACTTTTCAAAATTGCCAATTTTCGGACTAATGTTATTTTTCATTTTATTATTATTTTTAAACAATATAATTTATAATGGATGGAATGGTAACATCAGTTTTAGGTTAATAGTTTAGTTTAAATTACTAATTATTAAAAAAACTTTTTACCAGCAAATGATAGCAGCAAAAATCCTCAACAAAACTAAAATGTTAGGTGAAGAACTTTTTGATTAATAAATAAATTTTACTAAATCAAAAGAACTTTTCCAATTGTTTTTCCACACTTAGCTTTTTCTTGTAGCAATGGTACAGCCATAAAAAATATTTTTATTTTTCAATATTGAAATGTTCTCTATCAATGTTAATAAAGTAATTTATTTGACACTTAACTTTCTCTAATTATTTTGTTGTATAAAATCATACACAAATATTTATTTGCTAGAAAATGCAATCGATCAAAGCATTTTTTTAAATTTTTTTAACTATCTGCATAAAGATAAAAACATTTCCCTTAGTACTTGTATCTTTTTGTACCATGAAATTAGTTCGCAAAGAGTTTGTTTTATATGGCATGGATCAACATTTAACCCCTTTATTTGCAAGTACTTTTGGATGTTGTTAATTTCCAAGGTTTTCAATAAAAAAGATAACATATATAAAAGAAAGAGTGCATTACAATTACTGGGTAGTAGTTATCCAAAAAGTTAACAAACTCCAGGAAATTTAACTTATTTTCCTTGAACTTATATCTTTATGACAAATAACAATCAATTATTCTGTAATCTGATATATAATTATATCAAGTAAATTTATAAGAGTTTACATCCATTTTTGATTTCATTTACAATAAACTGTTGTTATATTTTAATCTTAGATTTATATTCTACATAAGAAAAAATCTGCGGGTCTTTAATTCAGTTTTTATTAATATCTTTATTTAGGGAATACCAATATTTATAGGTTTAAAATTGTTTTAAACCTTTCTCAAAAAATAGACGAGGCACATAACAAACATTGTGCAAAATCATTATTATGTAAAGGTGGTTCTACTGTTAGATTGGAAAGGCATTTAGAAAATGCCCACTATTTTACTTAAAATAAATTATTTGTAGTTGAACTTTAAGTTAAAATCGTTATGTTCAATCAAAATTTAATTAGGAGAACGTTTTGTCTTTTTTGCTGCTACTCGGTGCAGTTAAGTAGAGATTCGAAGAACTCGTGTTTTTTAAAAACCAAAATTTACGTTTTTAAATTTGAATTATTTAGGTTTTCCGCTTGTTTTCGACTATCTTTTATTTTTGAAAGTGGAATTTAAACTTTTCTTATATAATTAATTATTTTTCTATAAATAATTTTTTAGACCAAGTATCAAACAAAATAAAACTATCAAAATACTTAAAAAAAAAATTCAATAAATGGCTAAAAACATTGTATTTTAACCTTTTGTAAATAGTCAAAAAATTAAAATCGAAGTTTTCACATTAATTTTAAGTTCTGATAATTAATATCCAAAACCTATTTAAATTCGTTTGAATAAATGGACAAAAATCATCCTTTTAGCTTTTTTATAACTTTTGCCCTTAGTAGTTAACTAAAACTCGTGAAACTTCAAATCGTCGAATATGTATCAGGGTCGACTACACGGGTTTCAAAGTAGGGGGCACAATCGTCATTTTTAAAAAAGTTTTCTTTAAGTTTTCAAAAAACATTGCAATTGCTGAGAAAGTTTAAGTATCAAAACCTAAATTATAACATGAAAGCTTAAGTGTTTTTAATTTTACAATCTTTAATAAAAATGATTGTATTCTGTTGTAGTTTATTCTCCTCTTCTTATTCTATTGCAGAGTTATAAATATATATGTAAAACAAATCATGTGGATATTATTTGTTTCAAGTTACCATAATAATTATTTTTAATTGCCAAACAAAAAATATATCCACATTTTTAATATCCCAATAGTTATGAAACTACAAACTATTTATGTCTACTGCAAAAATTATAAAGTGTAATAATTTTTATGTAGAAAACAAAAATATTATTATGATCCAAAATATTTGTCCCTTCATTTTCGACGATCATTTTCAATACAATAAGTGTTTATAGTAAAAATGTAAATATCTTTAGAGAAATGCATTTAACTCTTACTTCTGTATTTTGCGTTGCGCAATATATAGACGATACCTTAAGTAAAAATAAAGAACAATTGATTCGTAAATATTACGTCACAGTTACCTAAAATTAACAGACGTTAAATAAGTTACCAAACATAGCGAATTATGTTAGAACGTAACGAATAATGCACCAAAACATAAAATATCGAAAAATTACGTCGTAACGAAACTTAACGAATAATCTACCAAAACATAACATAACGAAAAATTGTTTTAAGGGCACTTTACTTAATAAAAATATTTTTTTGATAAGTGTTGTTAAGTTGTTTTTTGTCTTATAAATGTTATTTAAGTTTTGACAAGCCTTCCCCCTCCCCCCCCCCCTCCTCCTTCACAAAAAAATTTGTTCAAAAAATCGATTTACGTATTTTAAACATTTTCGTTTCTTTAAACAAACATAAAATAAGAAAGAAAACGATAACATTTATCAACAACTCGTATAATGTTATATAAAGTTATGCAATGTTTTTGGTTTTTCCTAAAAAACTTCAATTTTGTAAAAAGCAAATGTTTATTCATATTATTCTGTACCAATATACAATTTTGTTACTGAGAAAACCCTTCATTTGCCTAAAAATTAGAGGGCTTTTCGTCCTAAGTATAAAAATGTTTTTTTTTTCAAAAAACATTTCCAATTATTGGATGATTTTAATATGACACTTACTGCAGAGTTTATCTATGAATTTCAAGTGTTTAATGCATGTAAATCCCTCTGTCCATGCATTCTACATTTGAAATGTTTCATTTTACCGGCTTGACTTGACTTGGAAAAATTACAAACTTTATTGGATACTAAAAACCGTAGCACTTTTCGTTTTCTAAAATCATTATTTAAATTAGTTTCATATAAGTTCCAAATAATTTCTGAAGTTGCATCTTTCAAAATCTCCTTTAAATTTTCAATATAGGCTCGTATTATATCTTCATTCACAGAAGCTCTACATCATTTCATATTTGTTGCAAAATGGTCCTTTATTCTGGGGTATTGTTTTGAAAAAGATTTAACTGGTAATGATTGGCATTACCAGGAATATTGTTTGAAAACTGTTTTACTTTCTTTTTTTTTTTATTTATTTTGTTAAAGTAGCAGTATATAGTAAATTTCAGATCTTCCTGAGTCAACAAGGGAACCAAAAATTCGCTTATGGCTACTATGTGAAACAAAGAAATCTTTTTCTTCTCTTGAAAAAACAGGCTGCTTACCTGGTTTCATCAAATGTTTTTGATTTGCTTTTTGATTATTGCTTTTTGATTATTGCTTTTTTTTTTTGTATATCAAATGGTTTGCAGCTGTATGTCAACTTCAATTTCCATTTCTTAATAAATTTAGGCATAAATAGTGTTTTAGTTAAATTATTTTTTGTAGCAACAAGCTCTTATCCTTATCTTAAAATGGCTTCCCATCCTTAAAAAAAGTTGTATTTGTTGGCAACATTTTAAACCATTAAGTGTAGAAAAAAACACCGGCTAAGTCTTAGTGCTGTTTTTACTTACAACATTTCCAGTTAAGCAGATTCATAAAGTAATTTATAGTTATATATACTCAAATTTCTGTCTCACAAAATCGACTTGTACTTTTGAATTAAATTAAAGTTGTGATTTATATGGCATTGAACTAAACTACTGGTTTATATGGCATTTTAAAACAATTTTTCACGTATCGCTTTAAAATCATTTTTTAAAGATCGGAATAAATGTCTGATAAATTATATTAATTTATCTATAAATAATGTTAAAATTTTATTTGCTTCATAGTGTTGCATGTATCAACGTACTCAGGAGAGTCTGGAAATTTTGAAGATTCTGAATCGGAAGCATCTGGTGACTTAGCTTCAGCAAATGTAGACAGTTCATGTATGCTAATATCGCAGGTAAATTTAAGATCAATGGTTTTTATAAAGTTTTAACGATGTCAATTTGAATAAAATAAATGTTTATAAAAAAAGTGATACTTGTTTATATTTATATTTGTATTAATCATGTGAATTAGTTCTCAAAAGTTTTTTTAGTAGCTAATTTGTATTTTTCTAATATTTTGAAAAAAAAAGTAACTTTGATTTACTCTAATTTTAGTTTTTCAATAGAAATTTTCATCATATAAAACAAAATAATAAAATAAATAAATAGATAAAACAAAAATAAGACCAGATAAAAAAAATCAATTTTTTATTTTGGTTTTTCTTTTCTCATTAAAGGTTTCATACTTTGAGTAAGTCATTTTGGCTTATTAAATAGAAACACTGCAAAGTTAGGCTGGCAGTTAGGCCGGCATTGCCGAATGCCAACCCTAATTCCGAGGGTTGATATTGTATATAATATGGAAAAAAATTCATACTGAAACTTTTTAGTTGATGCACATTCCATAACTAGTTCTATGTCATTAGTTAAAACACAATGAGCAAAACAAAGCAAAAAGTTAAATGATCAGAGAAAGATTGTGGTATGTGACACACAATACAATATTTCTCAGTGAAAGAGTAAGTCAGCAAAAGGTTAATCCTATTCAGTGAAAGACTGCTTGATATCGATGAACCATCACAGGTGTCTAGGAGCACCAGTCATGATTTCCACTTTTTAAGGAAAAGAAATGTAAGTGTAAACAATGAAACCAATCTCTACAAAAAATATGTATGAAGATGTAGAAAAGGAAATTCCAATTGTAAATGAAATTTGTATTTACACGAAAATGCATAAATTGACAACAAACCCTCATACATTATCCTAACAGAGCTTGGTAAAATTATCTTATTAATTGAAGGTGACCGTGTAAACAATGAATGGCTATTTTTGGAAGTAGGTATAATTTATGAGGAATTTAACAATAATTTGCTTTCATTAAGCAATAAAAATTTTTTTTTCGTAACTTACCACCTTAGATTTCAAGTATTTAATATGCCAATTATTTGTTAAAACAAACAATAAAAAAAAAAGTTAAATGTAATCCGTTTTTTAGGATTTTTTTAATTTTTTGTTACAATCTGGTATTTAGTTGAATATTTTGCAATATTCAGCTGAATGCTGATAGTAAAAAAGCATTTAGCGTTCTAAGATATGAGTTCTGCACCAAAAAGTATTCTAAAAGCTTTTTAGAATACTTTAAAAAAATGTCATGAAAACTGGATGATTTTTAAAAAACTTAGTTAGCACTAAAATTGGGATAACTTAAGCTCGAGTCCCAACAACAATCTCAACTTTAGAACTGTTCAGCATTTCTTGTTGAAACTTTGTAACTTTTTTACTTTGATGCAGCATTGATTTTGCAAGTTTATCAACTTTAAAATTAATTGCATTTCCAACTTGTTTAAACTTGTAACAAAAATTATAATTCTATAATAAAAAGTAAATATTATGTAGCACTTGTCACTGTGGACCAGAGTGACTGCCATAATAAGTTGTTTGCCAGATCTGATTTGTCTTTTCCAATAATAAGATATATATTAGTAAACACCATTTATGATATTTTGAACTTCTAGAGGTTTGGGCAATAAAAAAAGTTGTTGTTTAAAAAATAGGTTTTTCAAGTCATAAAAATGTTTGTACATTTTTATGACTTGAAAAACCATTGAAAATCCACTTTTTGACTTTACTAAACTGTTTGTTTTACACAATTTGGTAAATTTAGTAAATATTGAAACAAAGATTGAAACCTTTGTCTAGAACCAGTAATGTTTAGAGGTAGCCAACTATTCCATAATTATATAATGATAAGATCAAGATGGAGTACCTGGATATAAAAGATATCCACAATAAATTTCCATGTTTTGTAGCTTTTTTTATTTTTTATTATTACTTTCTAATAAATGCTTTGTTTTATCAACATACATTTTCTTAACTAAAAATATGGAATTTAGAAAACTAAAGGTTTCATCATAACATGGATGTGTTATTAAAAAAACTTACATTTTATTTAATGCATGCATATACTTAAATGTATATTTACATGCATTTGTATGTATATACAAATGTTTATACATATACTTATAATATGATACAGATTTAGACATCTAAGTTTGTACAAATTTAAGTATATGACATTTAAGTATGTTTGAAAATTTATTGTATAAGTTATACACCTATATACATATACTTAAGTTTTTTAATGTATGTCACTGTTAACATACTGTACATTTAAGTGTAGATTACATAGGATGAATAGACTAAAGCTAACGGTACTTTTTGTAAGCTTATTGAGCCTCTGAAACTAAAAGGTGTAAATTATCATGTTCCAATTGATTTTAAATGCACAAGTTCAATATTCAGAATAATTAGTCATGGTAGGAAGTAAAGTTGAGCCTGGCAAGAAGAGAACTGATTACTCATTGGACAAACAATCCAGCATACTAGACAAAAGTTGTTTTTATAACAATGTTGTAAATCCAACACTTTTGTACAAACAGGAAGATCCTGAAACTCATCTATATCATCATCATCATCATCATCATCATCATCATCATCATCATCATCATCATCATCATCATCATCATCATCATCATCATCATCATCATATATATATATATATATATATATATATATATATATAATAAAATTATTTGATCTATTTAATGTTTTTGATACAATTTCCACAACACTGGATTTTAGCTGTTTTGCATAATTTATATGGTTAATTCTACATATATATCAGTTTCATGCTTTTTTGAACTTGGAATTAATAGCTTCTCCTGTTTGCTCACAGTAAACTCCTAGGCTGTTTTTAATAAAATGAAGAAAAGGAAGTATATGACACACTGTTATGCAAACTTCCATGTAGCACTGAGCTCAACACTCTCTAATGTGTCATGCACATAATTAAATCTACATAGGAATCATTAAACTCCCAAACAGCAGTTTCAATATTATCTTCTGGTATCAGACATAAGACTTCTGCTTTTTAAAGAGCATTTAAACTTTCTTAGACAGTTTAAAACTAGAAATAAGTTATATTTTTCATTATTATTAATATCTCACTCAAGTATATCCATCAGTTTTAGGCTTGCATTTTTTCCACCTAATAATACACCTTGTTATCCTCAAAACGTAATCCAATTTATGTTAAACCACTTCTAAAGTGGTTTAACATAAATTTGAACACTAAACAAAGGTTGTAAGATAAGGATTTAATCAAAACTTTTTTTCAAATATAAGATTTAATCAAATAATTATATAATTTGGATTAAATAAATTGCATTTTAATACAAATCTTGTAACTTTTCTACACTTCTCTGATAAAATGTTTTGTGCTTGGCTTTTCGTTTGCGTAATATTTGTTATTATTTGTGCTGTTGTTGCTTATTATTTTTATTGTTGTTCGCTGTTGTTATTAATTGAGTGTTTTCGTACTTTTTTGTCTTTTTATTTAATTTATTATAACTGAATCATTTTTCTTTTAAACTAATTTAATTTATGCTTGTTTTTATTTATTAGTATTGCTGTTGAATTCTTTGTTTGTTTTTATTTAGGTGTCACCCCAATGACTAGTTTTAACTATATGAGTGACACCTAACCTAATTTTGTAAAATTATTTTAAAAAATTGTAATCTTCAATTTTGGGTTAAATAAATGGATAAATAAAATGATCTATTTTTTGTATAAATTATTAGACTCTTCTTTTCTTTTAATGCTTTAGGGTCCAGAAAAAAGTCTTTTTTCTGGTGAATGTTCACTTGAAAATGCACTTACTGGCTATGTTGGACAGATAGACCCTAAAACAAATGATTTTTTAAAAACAAGGTAGAATTTAGTTTTTTTTTTAAGTAATTTATATATATATATATATATATTTTTGAAGAAATATCAAAAAAATGAGTAGTAAATAGTTTTATGACCAAAACCAAAAATCATAACTAAACTAAAAAACTAAAAATCATAACTAACTGAACTAAAAAACTAAAAATTGTAATTAGCTAAACGAAAAAAAGGGTAACTAAAATTATTCAAGTAACTTTTAAGTTTGACTAAAATTAGTCAACTAACTTCTTAGCCTAAAAATATTTTATGAATTTTATGTATTAAAAAAACATTAAATAACAAAACAGTTTTAGTTGACTAACTTTGATTAGACTAATTTTAGTTGAACTAAAAAGTTTGTTGATTAATTATTGTTGAACTAAAGAGTTAGTTGGCTTAAAACTAATCTTAATTCCCAACTCTAGTTAATATACTTCTAATTATTATTGATTTAAAGATGAGTGCTGAAACATTAGAAGATGATGATTAGAAGATGATTTATTTGTAAAGCAACTAATAGTATTTTATTACACAAAAATATTTAATTAAACTCAAATTAAACTTTTAAAATTTAGTTAAAAAGAAAAAAATTGTTTAGGTAATACTATGTTTACTGTATATGATGCAATGATATTAACATGTAAAGTTTTAATTAAAAACATTTAAAGCAAATAGGTTATCATCAAACAAATTTGTTGAAGCTTTTAAAGAAAAAATTGAATTAAAGAATTTTTTTTATTTTTAATAATACTGCTGTAGTGGTATGGACACCCAAAAATATTTGTTATTTGTGATTTTTCTATTTTTGCTTTTTTAATAAAAATGGAAAAAAAAGTTTCGGCTTCAAATACAGTAGTAAATAACTAGTTTTTTGTTATTTACTATGAAGCCGAGGACAACAAAATTTACTACTGTATTTGAAGCCAAGGACAACAAAATTTACTACTGTATTTGAAGCCGAGGACAACAAAATTTACTACTGTAATTGAAGCCAAGGACAACAAAATTTACTACTGTATTTGAAGCCAAGGACAACAAAATTTACTACTGTATTTGAAGCCAAGGACAACAAAATTTACTACTGTATTTGAATCTGAGGACAACAAAATTTACTTCTGTATTTGAAGCCAAGGACAACAAAATTTACTACTGTATTCGAAGCTGAGGACAACAAAGTTTACTACTGTATTTGAAGCCGAGGACAACAAAATTTACTACTGTATTTGAAGCCGAGGACAACAAAACTAATGAAAAAGTAATCATGAGCCGTAACTCTTTTAGTGTTTAAATTTTTCGTATAATTACTAGATAGATTTTAAAAAATGAATTAAAACTTATTGTGAAATAAGTTTTAATTTAAAAACAATTGAATGTAATTTGAAAGATAGAACAATTTTAAATCATGTATTTAGAGTAAAGTTACCTTTTGCTTGTTTGCAATTAAAAGTTAACTGTTTTTAATAATAAATAAAATTCTTTGAATTTTAACCCCTTAAGGATCAGGCCCGAGATATCTCGGGTCATGCTATATGATCCAAAAAGACTGAACCCAAGATAACTTGGGGGTCACATATTTTACGTTTCATTATGTATTAGCCTGAAAAAATTCGTGAAAATAATCTTATAACAATATTATTATATTAAATCAACTAAGAATCAATCAAGTTAATAATATTTAGATTTATAACAGCCTTTATTTTTATTCTTAATATGTCAATATCTAAGTTCTAAGTGTAAAAAAAAAAATTGATTTTTTTGGTGCATTTATTTGAAAAAATATCGGTCCTTAAGGGGTTAATAAATAAATTCTCAAAAACAATATAGTAATCGTGCATATTTAATTTTTGAATGAATGAACTTTTGATCTTTAGCTATTTTATTTTATTTTAAAATGTAAAAACGAAAAGAAAAAATTTGAGAGAGTTATTTTTCTTTATATTCTTTTCGATTTTAATGATAATAAAAAAAACAATTACAGTAACTTTTAGTTTTACTATGTTTTTTTATTTTAAGTTATATTAAGTTATTTTTAAATATTATTTTTTTTAAAAAATCTTAAGTAAATGTAGTTTATTTAATTTACACAAGTTTTTTAATTATATACTTTTTTAATCATTAAGTTTACTGTAAATTATCTCTTTTATTACTAATATTTTAGTTTTGTATTTATACGCTATTTGTAATTATTGATAAAAAATTGTTTAAAGTATTTTAGAAATTTATTAGATATTATTAATATCTAATAAAATTAAAATGACTAAAATATAGTTATTTAATGTTTAAAATACTTTAATCAATTTTTCATTGCAGAAAAAAAAAACAGTATCCCAAAAAACACTGGGTTCTTCACTGATATATATATATATATATATATATATATATATATATATATTATATATATATATATATATATATATATATATATATATATATATATACACTGTGTGACAAAAGTTATCGTACACTTTAAAAAAATTACTAACTCTAAATTTAGAATACAAGAAATGCAAGGAACAAGTTAAAAACTGAATAAAAACTATTTGATTTATAATTATTTAAACAAAAATTGAAAAAACAGAACAAGAAAAAAATTTTATTTTAATAGTATGGTTTGGTGGAATGATATTTAATGAAAATTTTTTCAAAGCTACTGGAAGTAGACTAGTACCCTAAACCAGCTATTTGTTTAAATAAACACGAGTAATAAACTGGTCTAGAACCTTAATCTCTGAACACACAGCATAGCAATGTTTATAAATTGTCAAATATTGAAAAAAGTAAAAGTCTTGCATTTTCTTTTCAAAAACTAAATTAAATTAAATAAAACATAACTTCTATATTTATAAATAAAATATAGCTTCTATATTTATAAATAAAACATAACTTCTATATTTATAAATAAAACATAACTTCTATATTCATAAATAAAACATAACTTCTATATTTATAAATAAAACATAACTTCTATATTTATAAATAAAACATAACTTCTATATTTAAAGCCAAAAAGATCTTACCACTCATAATTATTATAGATAATTACTTATAAACTCAAAAAATGAGTTAGTAATTGTATAGTTATAAACCAATGGGAAAATATCTTATATTAATTAAAATCATGTATAAATCAATCATTGTTACTTACAAGAAAGGCTACTACATCACTTGCTAAATATACACTACTACATCTTTTAAATGAAGGAATCTGAACAAATAATAGTTGCACATTAGAAGATGTTCAAGACTCTCTATTCATGAAATCAATCATAAACAGATGTCTTAGGCATTTTAAATCAATAGATGCCATCAGTCCAAGAAAATTCTGCAGAATCCCAAAAATTACCATTCCTCAAACCAACAACATATACTGTTTGGCTGTCAAAGACAAACAGGTTTCAAGCTCGCAAAGTTTAGCTTGTTAAAACTAAGTTATAACAACAATTACAGATCTAGTCTGTTAACAGACTAAATCTGACTCTATTTCTTGAATTTTTTGAATTTATTTTAAGATTGTGAAGTTGTTAAAACCATTGAAACCAAATTGTATTTATTTTATTTTATAAATTTTTATTATTATATAATTGTTAATAGTTTTAATAACAAACTCAATTATTTAAATTTTTTTAGTACATTTAAGTGTTCATCATTATTGCAAAAAGATAATAAAAAAACATTTGAGTGTGAAGCTAGCAAATATGAAATTTTACCACGTGGACAGGGAACTATAACAATAAAAAATGTCAAATTAAAACTTGAAACAAAAGGTGTAGATTATAGAGAGATGAAGATTAATATGGAAGGAGATGAAAATGCTAAGGTATGGATAAACTTATTTTTTTTTACACTAGTAACTAGTTTAAAACTCATTCAAACTTTTACAGAAATTATTAAACAAAGCATTCTATTTCACTGCACTGTTATATTAAATAGAGTTGCTTCATTTTTTAAATTGACAATTTATTTACCCTTTATTTTTTTTTTACGTATTTGGGCTTTTTTTTTTTTTTTAATATTTACAATTTAGGAACAGTATAAAAGTCTAAGTAATTTACTATATGTAGAGAGGTGTCTTTCTTAAGTTTTTTTATTTTGTTTCCAAACTTTTTGGTGTACCTTCAGCCTCTTTTTTACACTCAAATTTAAATTAGATTTAAATTCAAACTTAACACAGTTCGTATTTAAAAAAAAGATAATGCAACAATTAAAATAGATTTTGTTTTGTATTTTTATTTTGCTTTTATATTTTACTTTCTATATATATATAAGTTTTAAGGACAAGTTTTTAAATCAATGTATAACTTTTTCATTGTAATCTTTATATATATATATATATATATATATATATATATATATATATATATATATATATATTTATATATATATATATATATATATATATATATATATATATATATATATATATATATATTTAATTCTCCTTCTTAAGGCCCAGAAGACCCCCCCTCCCCTTAATTGTGATTATAACCCTCTCTCAACTTTGTAACTTTTAACTCTGTAACTGCTAGAGGAGGGCAACAAACCATGTTGAT
Organism: Hydra vulgaris; assembly: GCF_038396675.1. Taxonomy (NCBI): domain Eukaryota; kingdom Metazoa; phylum Cnidaria; class Hydrozoa; order Anthoathecata; family Hydridae; genus Hydra; species Hydra vulgaris. Next base: position 37,997,035 of record NC_088931.1, read on the forward strand.
TTTTTTTATTAAAATGAAGAATGGTTGGTTGACCCCATAAATCAGATCTTTAAAACAGTCTGGGGGGGGGGGCAGTGATGTCTGACCATTAAATTGAGCCCTGTATATATATATATATATATATATATATATATTATATATATATATATATATATATATATATATATATATATATATATATACATATATATATATATATATATATATATATATATATATATATATATATATATATATATACATTTATATATATATATATATGCATATATATATATATATATATATATATACATATATATATATATATATATATATATATATATATAATAACATTACAAATAATTGTGCATTATTATTATTTGAATTGTTTATCATAAATAAAAGCCTACTCTAAATACTTACATAATAAAATAGTGTCTGAATATTAATAAATAATAAAATATAGCTTAAACTTTTACAAAACAAAATATCAAAACATATATATATATATATATATATATATATATATATATATATATATATATATATATATATATATATATATATATATATATATATATATATATATAGATATAGTTATATGTATATATATATATATATTTATATATATATATAAATATATATATATATATATATATATATATATATATATATATATATATATATATATATATGTATATGAGCCGCTAAGAAGCCAATGCGGTTAAGTCCATTTTTTGATATTTTCTGATTTTTGGAAATTTTGATGAAATAAATAATAATCTTCTTAGTTATTAAAGGATTTACTTGTTGGTTACTTTTTTCTAGGTTAGACCTTTCTTTAGTAGCTTCTGAATATATTGTATAATAATTTCAGAAGCCATTGTGAATAAGTCCACCTTTTATTAATATTTTTTTACATAAACTTTAAAATAAAAATTAAATTCTTCTTCTTTCGATATTTGTTGGTGAAAAACAAGAAATTCATAGTAACTGTAACCGTTACTTCTAATTAGAAATGTTTGAGTTTTATGTGCGTCAAAATACAAAAATATTACGTTGAAGTGTTTGCGAGAATTATTGTGTTATCAAAAACATTAAATAAATTTTCTTTAATAACTGTAAAAACTATGACTTTTTAAAATAATAAAAGATTTATTTTAAGGGTATGAAAACTAAAAATGTCAATTGAAATAGAACACAGTGAAAGTGATACGATATTTCATCCTAATTCAAGGAGAGTTAACCGTATTGATTCTGATACATTGTCAGATAATGAAGATATAGAAAATACTCAAAATAATAGAAAAGTTGGTAGAAAATGCAGCAGGAATCCTGGAAAATGGTCTAGAAATGTTGAGAAACAAAAAAGGGTACAAGGTAAACAATATCAAAATAGAAATAAAAGAATAATTCCTGCAAAGAAATTTGAAAATAAACCTTGTAACTGTTATGACTTTGTAATCGCAAGATTACAAAGTCATAACAGTTACAAGGTTTATTTTCAAATAAACCTTGTAACTGTTAAAATGCCTGTTTTGAAAAAAGGTTATGTAAATACTTTTCATAACCTTTTTTCAAAACAGGCAATGAAAAATATTTACAAGCTTAATGATCATCATAAGCAAAATATTTTTTCAAGTGGGTTAAATAAAGTTCATGCTATCAAAAGACAATGACCCAGGAATAACACCGAAGGACCAAGATCTCGATCTTTTGAATATTTTATTAGACTTAACGACCAAGATGTTGGTGTTTGCAAAAAATATTTTATAGAAACAAATCAAATAAGTAACAGGTGACTATATAATTGCTGTTCAAAGGAAGACCTAAAGGACCACCGGGGGCAACATATTCCTGGTAACAAAATAGATGATTCCCATGTAAGAAAACATATAAGTTCCTTTCCTGCTATTTCAAGCCATTATACAAGAGGTCAGAATCCCAGGCACAGATACTTAAATTCAGACCTTTCTGTTACAAAAATATATAACCTGTATGTCAAACAATGTAATTGTACCAGTAAAGGAAAAGTTTTATTACCATATATTTTCGACAAAACTTAACTTATATTTTAAACAACCTTCAAAAGTTGTGCAAAATGTGCACAACTTTTAAAGGTTACTTGTGCAAAATGTGATTATTTGGTAATAAAAAAACGATCTACAATAGATGAAGAAAAAAATGCAGCTGAAGTTGAACATGACGAACACTTGTGAAATGCAGAAATTGCCCAAAATAACGGGTGGTTACTAAAAATCCGGACAAACTTTCATGGGCAATTACTCCCATAGTTTTTATGGTAGAGATTAAATAAAACAATCATTAAAAAGAGTTTTTAGTTATTTATTTTAATTAAGTTTGTCTTCAACCAGTCTGTTTCTTCGGATTTGGCCAACTCTAACACGAGTTGACCCAAAAAGTGAAAATACAAGGTTAAGGTCATTTTTTTTCAGGCAAAGCTTTATTCTGGTTTGTAGTTGCTTCACGTCTTTTGCTTGCCAGTTACTCTCATACACTTTGCCTTTCAAAATAGCCCAAAAGTCTTCTATTGGATGACACTTCGGTACGGCTGGCGGATTGTCAACTTTTTTGATAAAATTGATGTTATAAGTCTCATAGCAGTTGGTCACGGTTTTGGCATAATGTGATGATGCCAGGTCCGGCCAAAATATATAATTACCATCGGCATGATGAGCGTTGATGAATGGCGCTAATCTTCTCTTTATAAAATTAATTTCATAGGTGGCTTTATTGTCTGCAAGGCTGCTGGGGACAAAAAATGGCTTTGAAATACCTTTGTCAGAAGTGGCCAGCCAGACAAGCACCTTGGGTTTGAACTTGCGCTTTTTGCGATATTTAACACTTGGTGGAGTCTTGTCTCTGTTGCTAGAGTAGTAGGTGCTGTTTCCATTAATTGTTGAGAGTGACAGTGTAAAGTAATACTCATCGTCAAGGATGACCGATTTTCCTTTAAAATCACGATA
>NC_088931.1:38005000-38010000 GCF_038396675.1 Hydra vulgaris
TCGAAAACATAAAAAAGGAATAGTGTCGCAAATAGTGAAAACGGAATAGTGTCGCAAATAGTAAAAACAGAATAGTGTCGCAAATAAATCTAAGGAATAGTAATTACTATTTGCAACACTATTCTGTTTTTACTATTTGCGACACTATTCTGTTTTTACTATTTGCGACACTATTCTGTTTTTACTATTTGCGACACTATTCCATTTTTACTATTTGCGACACTATTCTGTTTTCACTATTTGCGACACTATTCCTTTTTTATGTTTTTGACACTATTACGATTTTACTATTTGCGACACTATTCCTTTCATTATTTGCGACAGTATTCCTTTTTTTCATTTTTGACGCTATTCTAATTTTACGGTTTGCGACATTATTCCTTTTACTATTTGCAACACTATTTCTTTTATTTGTTTTCGACACTATTTATTAAATTCTTTTGCGACACTATTCCTTTTATTTGTTTTCGACACTATTTATTAAATTCTTTTGCGACTATTCCTTTTTTTAATTTTCGACACTATTCATAAAATTCATTTGCAACACTATTCCATTTTTTTTGCTACATTAGGTCTTTTTAATAAATTCGACATTATTCCGAAGTTCATTTTTCAACATTTCCTGTCACCCTTTCTGAATTCTTTTGAAGATGATAAAAAATAAAAATTCATAAAGATAACACGAAGATTTTTTTAGTTAAGAGTTTGTCTGCTGTTTGTCTATGATAAAAGCTGTTTGTCTGTGATAAAAGCTGTTTGTCTGTGAGAAAAGTTGTTTGACTGTAATAAAAGCTGTTTGTCTGTGATAAAAGCTGTTTGTCTGTGATAAAAGCTGTTTGTCTGTGATAAAAGCTGTTTGTCTGCGATGAAAGCTGTTTGTCTGTGATAAAAGTTTTAATAAAAAAAATTTTCTCTGGCAATATCTCTAAATTCTTCCTATCTGTTCAACGCTCACTAAAATATCTATTCAACACTCACTAAAATTTCTATTTAACACTCACTAATTCTTCTATTCAGCACTCAATAAAATTTCTATTCAACACTCTCTAAAAAACTTGGTAGAGGGAAAACATATAACTGCCTTTTAGTCGAAAATCTAATAAGTAATAAAATATACACTGCTGAAACATAAAATGAGATAAAAATATTAAGAAGCAACAAATTGTAAAACAAGTAACTATTGTTATTAAATAAAACTGTTATTTTTTTAAAATAAACCATGCTTGTCTTGCAAAACCAATTTTCTCTCAAATTACAACTATCCCTTTTGAAAAAAATGTTTTTGAACTGGTTTTGTATAATCTGATCTTAAACATGATCAACAAATATTTAAAATCAAAACTGATCACACATCTAATTTTTCCTTTTTTTTTACTTTTGGTTTTTTAAAGAAAGTTTGTTGGAAAATTTTTAACTTACTTTCAAAATGATTTTTGTCTTTGTATTATTTCATTTAAAAGGGTTTAATTAGTTAAGAATTACATGCAATTCCTAATTAGTTCACTAATAGAATTAGAAATTACATGCAACATGTTTATTCACTGGTATAAGGGATTGTCCATAAAGAATGTACGCTCAGATGGGGGAGAGAGGGTCTGCAAATGGTATTTATAAGAAGAGGGCAAGGGGTCAATTATTAAAAGAAAGTAAAGTGTCTGAATCTTTGGTGTGGTGTTGGTTAACTCATAAGTTACTTTATGTATGTTTGTGTTCTGTCGGAACTTAGTAAGTTGTGTTCGTGCAGTTTGAGCTCAGTAATCAACTAGTAACTCTAACTATAAAATCTATGCTCACCTTAATTTTTAGCATTCTGTTAGATGTAATGTTTTTCTTAATGCATTTCCAAAATATTCCCATCAATGTTCTAAAGTGTTGCTCATAGGAAGTGACCTCTTTTAACTACTCCAGGTCAGGTCAGGTTCAGGATCATCACGATAACCCTGCTACTGGTATCATGCAGCTATGTCCACTAAAATTGCCCTACCTTGGGGCTCTTGGTAGAGTAAAGGCTGGAGATAATATCTTGATAAAAATGCTTATTATGGGCAGATGTTAACTGCATCCAACTAAAATTCCTCTGCCTTGGGATTATTGATTGAGTAAAAACTAGAGATGGTGTCTTGATAAAAATACTCATCTTGGACAGATATTAATTGCATCTAGCTACTTTCTAGTATAAGGCTTCCTAGACAAAGACTTTAGGGTTAAGCAGAATAATTCTGTTGACCAGGAATTGAACCCCTCCTTCATTTATTAGGCTGACATTACATTATTGCCTAGGATGATAAATGCTGGATCTTCTTGACTCTACTCAGATTTTTGCTTGTGCCTCCTTGATAGTGGCTATGCAACTCTTTCTTTTATCACCTAATGAGGGTATAACTATAAAACTCAGTTTAATGGTTATGAGGATTGCTGATAGTAAGGTTTCCCAAACTCAGTGGTAGCTCTCAGAAAGGCTGATTCAATCAAAAGCTGTAAAATATCAGAGTGATAACAGTGCTATGTTGTCCCTGTTATTGTTACTTGGAGGCTTTAGTGCTCATCACACTGAATGGCTCAGCTCAAACACCACTGACCCTGCTGGCACTAAATCTCATAAATTCTGAATTTCTCAATCTCTTACTCAGATAGTTAACTTTGTGACTCGTTTTCAAGACAATCCTAAATACTTACCTTCACTCCTTGATTTGTGTCTTGTTTCTTATTTTTCTCTTTTAGGTGGTTCTGACCATGTAATGATCTCAAAAATTTTTCATCTCATACTTCTTCTTTGGACTTGCCTTATCATTGCACTACTTACTACTACCCTAAAGCTGACTGGGATTCTTTCCGTGATTTTCTTTGTGACAGCCCTTGGGCTGATGTCTTTTATTTCTTCCCTGGTAAATGCAACTCCTGCATAACCTCTTGGATCCAGGCAAGAATGGAAGCTTTTGTTCCTTTGAGTCGGTTCCAAGTCAAGTCTCATTCTACTCCATGGTTTTCACCTTCTTGTGCAGCTGCTAAATCTTATTGTAATCATTTTTTTATCTTTTTCAAATAAACAACTCTCTTGTGAACAAACATCTATTTATTATTGCAAGAAATCAATGCAAAAAGGTGCTCTATTATTCCCAGCACATCTCCTGAGATAAGATCTCTCATCTTATCTCAGAACTTAGGCTCTAAAGAGTTTTGGAAAATCTTTAACAGTGTCTTTAGCAAAGGTAGGTCTAATATTCCATCTCATTCATGGTACTAATCTTATTACCTCTCCGAAGGATAAGGCAGAACTATTTGCTTTAACTTTTCTTTTCATTCGACTTTTAAATCTTATGACCATACTCTTTCTTCCATTACAGTTAAATAGGTTAAACCATTGTTAGAGATTCAAATCACTCTAGCTTCCATTGCTTAAGTCATATCTCAATTAAACTCTTTTAAGGCTTGTGTTCCAAACAACATTCCTGTCATATTCTTACTAAAGTGTTCTCCAGAACTTGATTCAATTCTCTCCAAACTATTCAATAAGTGCTTGTCTGAATCTTTTTTTTTGCCTGCTGAAAAATGGCATCTGTTGTTCCAATTTTGAAAAACTCTGGCGAACATTCTGACCCCTTCAACTATTGTCCGATCTGTCAACATTCCTATATTGATGAATGGCTACCCTCTCTGAGTCTTCCTTACATCTTCTTGGAATCATTCACTACTGAACTCTCATGAAAACCCTATGTACAATAAATTGCTAAATTAGCATCTGCTGAAGTTGCTTCTCTTTATCGTACTCACTATTAACTTACTCCAGATTCCGTCTACCTCTACAAATCTCTTATTTGCTCCTGTATAAAACATTGTTGTCGTATTTGGACTAATTCTTCTAATGATGCTCTTTCTCTTTTAGGCAAGGTTCAAAAATGCATTGTAAATGTAGTTAAACCTGCTCAATCTGTTAAGCTTGAGCCTCTTTTCCATCGTTGTAAAGTTGTCTATCTTTCTCTTTTCTACAAATGCCATCATGGTCACTGCTCAAAGGAACTAGAGATGATTCTAGTTTCATCAACCAAAACTCTCACATGTCATTCAGCAAAGTCTCATCCCTTTACTGTTTGTGTAAGTAAAGGAATGAGATGTGTAAGTAAAGGGATGCCCCTTAATAATTTATTCAATTGTTTAACTTTTATTTTAAAATAATTTTCTTCTTTACAATTTGAAAGAGTTGAAATCATCTATCTCTCATCATTTTAAAAATGTGCATGATGAAGTAATCAAAAATTTACTTACAAAACTAAATTTTTAAAAAAAAAAGAGTGGTCTTTAATTTTTGGCCACCGCTGTATATATATATATATATATATATATATATATATATATATATATATATATATATATATATATATATATATATATATATATATATATATATATATATATATATATATATATATATATATATATATACAGCAGTGGCCAAAAATTAAAGACCACTCATTTTTTTTTCAAAATTTATTTTTATCCTTAGTATAATTTTATTTTGGAAAAAGGTATCAAAAAAAGAAAAACATTTTTAGAAAGAATTTTTATTGTATTTTATATTTATTATAAAAGAACTTATAATTTTTTTACAAAATAATGTTAAAAAATTAAAAAACTGACTAGTAAAAAATATAAATAGGAAAAAAAATTGGACAAAATTTTAAGTCCAGTTTCAAAAATATTTCAAAAAGCAATAAAAAAATAATTTAGAAACGTGTTGTTCCTCCATTTGTTTTCAAGCACTCTTCTACTCATTCTGGCATTGAATTCATTAAAGTTTTGATTACTTCATCAGGCACATTTTTAAAATGATGAGAGATAGAAGATTTCAACTCTTTCAAATTGTAAAGTTGTTCTTTACCAAGCTTGTAATCAAGCCACGACCATAAATTCTCTATTGGATTCAAGTCTGGACTATTGGCAGGCCATGGAAGCACTTGAATTTTATTAGAATTGAACCAATCGCTAACAACATGCGCTTTATG
>NC_088931.1:38015000-38025000 GCF_038396675.1 Hydra vulgaris
TGTCAATCAAAAAAATTTTTTATTTTAATTTATATACATATGTGTGTATATATATATATATATATATATATATATATATATATATATATATATATATATATATATATATATATATATATATATATATATATATATATATATATATATATATATATATATATATATATATATATATATATATATTAGGGTGTTTCAAAAAACAATTTTTTTTTAAATAGTCTGCTGCACTTAACTAAATGTGTTCTATATAATACAAAAACACTAGGTTTAAAATTTTTTTGAATAAAAAAAAATATTAATCAATTTACATAAAAATATTTTTTTTCAGATAAAATCGCCTAAAAACTATTGTTTTTAAGATGAAAATAAAAAAAGTCAATATTTTTAAGTTTTTTTAAAATTAATTTTTTAAGCATGTTTTTTATGTAAATTGATTATTATTTTTGAAGTTTTTATATAATTTCACTTCTTTTGAGTACCAGGTTGACATACTTTAGAAAAACTTTTTTTTTCAAAATATTAGGGACCTGTCAAATTTTTAAGGGTCTTGAGGCACCCCTAAAAATATTTTTTATTCAAAAAAGTTTTTGTATTATAAAGAACACATTTAGTTAAGTGCAGCAGACTATTTAAAAAAAGTTGTTTTTTGAACCACCCTAATATATATATATATATATATATATATATATATATATATATATATATATATATATATATATATATATATATATATATATATATATATATGTATATATATATATATATATATACATGTTTATAACAAATATATATGATCTTAAATTTTTTAGCTTGAAGCAAAAGTTGAAAAAGATAATAAAAAACTTGAATATTTACTTTATGCTGATTTTAATGCAAGTAGCATGAAAGAATTGACATCTGTTTCCCAAAATGTAACATTTCTACCTGAAGAAGACGATAGTAAGTTTGAAAGTTTGAAAAATCTGCCTCTGTCATCCCTGCAATTAGGAATAAAGCTCAATTCTAAATTTTTAAAGTAAGTTGATAAAGTTTTGAATTTTTTTTTTTAGTTTTATTCATCTTACAGTTTTCATCAACAAATCATTTATTATCAGTGACACTTGCCTAGGTAAGGTAAAGCCAAAATTCTAAAATAACTATATATATATATATATATATATATATATATATATATATATATATATATATATATATATATATATATATATATATATATATATATATATATATATATATATATATATATATGAAAAGTTTAAGAAGAACGAATGGACTGGCTTTTCTATCCTGATCCAACAGCAAACTGTTCTCTTGAATGTGGAGGTGATAAATCAGATCATGCTAAAGCTAAATAATTTGAATCCTCAATATTGCAAGATTTGGTTTTATTTGTGAAATTAACCCTCAGTAGACCGACACAGGGTTATATAAAATGAATTGAGTGACCTGATTAGAGGCTTTTAATAATTATTACTTAGTTTGTCAAAAAACAAAGCAAAAATTATTACCTACAGTCTACAGAAATATTACTATTGTATTTTGTAAATAATACCTCTGTACACAGAAGTATTTTAGAAAGTGAATCTTTTAGTTCTGAATTACTAAACTAAGAGCTACTTAATATTTCTTACTGAATGTTTTTAAAATTATTAAAAATCATGTTTCTTTAATAACCTTAAAGCTGGTACCAATATATTCATTATATATTCATATATACTCATTACAAATCAGGAAACAAAAAAACTTTAATATAAGTCATCAAAGTTTGTTTTGTTTCTTAATATGTGAAGTTATCTAACAATCCAACTGATCTACCTCTTGGAAATCTTTTTATTAGTAACTAATATATTAATTTATCAAATAATGTATAATTTGTTGAAGAAAATTATAGTTTACAAATAATTTTATTTTTCAAATACTTTTTTCTACTTGAGTTTTTTTTCATACTTGTTTTTAGTTTTACTATCTATAAAATTATAATTTTTTTTATTAGATTATAATTATGTATATATATATATATATATATATTTATATATATATATATATATATATATATATATATATATATATATATATATATATATATATATATATATATATATATATATGTATATATTCATATATATATATAAATTTTTTTAAATCAAGGTTTTATGGCCAAACTTTATCTTATGCAAGTTCTACTAATAAAGATGATTCTCAAACCTTCTCACAATTGGAAATTGTTTTATATATGAAAGGAGAATACCCAAAAATGATTGTTGGAATCTGTCATGATTTTGTGTTATTTGAAAAATTTACTGATGAAGTATTAAGTATTAAATTAGAAGGCGTTCCATGGTTGGTTTTTGAAAATTTATGTAAGTGTGTATACATAAATGTGTATATATATATATATATATATATATATATATATATATATATATATATATATATATATATATATATATATATATATATATATTTTATGTATTTATATATACATGTATATATATATATGTGTGTATATATATATGTATATATATATATATATATATATATATATATATATATATATATATATATATATGTATGTATATATATATGTATATATATACATATTTATATATTTATATATATATATATTTTATGTATTTATATATATGTATGTATATATAAATATGTATAAATATATATATATATATATATATATGTATATATATATATATATATATATATATATATATATATATATATATATATATGTATATATATATATATATATATATATATATATGTATATATATATATATATATATGTATATATATATATATATATATATATATATATATATATATATATATATTTAAACTTTTTTTTGAAAAAAAAGTAATCTAGAACTTAGTTACTAGGCTTATTATGTAAAAAAGAAATTATGTGCTGTATATATTACATATATGTTACATATGTTAAAGAAATGTGGACAAAAAGGTTAAAAAAGTATAAGGAGCTCTTTAATTCTAATTTAACTGGTTTTTATTCAAATTTCTATTCAATTTTTTCTGTGGTTTTTAGGCAGCCAACAACACAGTCTGCTTTATTTCTTCATTTTAGTATGACATAATTAAGATTGAATCAACTTTATATTCCTTTCTGCACAATCACTGGTGACTTCTATATTTTTTGCAAACAGTTTATAGTTGTTCAAAAGAGAAAAGTCCCCTTTTGCATCCAACTTAACTTGGGTATAGGTAACCTGGGGTAGGCAAAATAAGATCTGGCTTTGATTACCAACTAAATCTGGTAGTGTTTGTTCTTCATGAACTCCTTAGGTATTGGAAATTTTAAGAGTTTTTGCAGTATCTTCATCTTCTCGTCTTTCTCAACATCATTGTCAGCTAAAGACATTACAACAAGCTGTTGACTTAAATACCAGGTATGACTTAAATACCAGGTATGATTCTGCATGCTTTTCAGTAATGATTGAGTAAACTCAGAGTATTCTTTACTTAAATCAAACATGTCCTTGAAAGCTGATAAATCTTTACCTGATGCTTTAATATTTGAAGAACTTTTGAAGAAACAAAGACAGTATGTCAGTGATATAAAAAAAGAAGCTGTCTGGATCAACTTTTTCTCCTTTTCATGCATGATGCTTGAGATGTCCTTTGTCATTTCTAATGTAAGCAAATAAATTACATCTGCCATAAACCTTGCTTGATGGTAAGCTCCTGGCTAATGAAATTTTATAGCAGAAACATGTCCACCGAGGTAGTAAACATAAAGTTGACAAAGACTCCTCTCTTAAAAAAAATTTTTATTTAGTGCAGTCTCCCCAAACTTTAATGCTGCCTTTGCTATATTATAGATAAGTGATCCAACCTCTATAGAAATCCAGTTAAATCTAACCAGGTTATCTGATAAGGTGTCAATCTTATCAATAATCTTTTACTTGGACTTCTGTAAGCGCACATAAGTTTCTCTTCTTGGAGACTTAGCCTTGGCACCAGTCAGTTCTTTCATCAAATGTTGAATATGTACTTCAATAATATGGTGATGACACATGCACCAGATGAGACTAGTAATAAGGATAGTTGATAGGATTGTTGACAGAATTGCTCCAGCAAATTTACCAGTGTTGGATGCAGTTGTGTCACAGCAAACACCCACAATATTGTCGACAATATCATGGTATCCCAAGAAATTGAGGAATAAATGAGCCTGATTGGACCCAGTTAAATTTTTTACCTGTTTCTGAAATGCCAAGCATGAAATCATCTCTACATTCCAAGTCTGGACAATTCTCTTACAGGTAACTGTCAGATTGTTTTTTGTCTTCCAGCTGTCCAACAAGTTTTCCATCAAAATGGACTATGAGTTTGTTTCCTTTTAAAATATCAACAAGGTCCTGTCACAGTGTATTACCTTAAGAAATTAAATTATATATTCAAAATAATAAAGATATAATAAAAATATACTTATTCACTTTTGTGAATAAAAATGACCAAGATTTTTAATAATTCTGTATCTTTTTCTGCATAGAGTGATAAATTAATTTCATACAAATCAACACCAGTTTTATTGCAAGTAGCAAATAAGCCTACAGCATCTTTAAACTTCCTTTGTCCATTCCATGTTTATTATTATGACAACATATTTTGATTCAAAGCAGCATTGTATTAAAGTTAACTTAATCCAATGTTTTTCAAAATCAAAATATTATATATTTAAGCTAGCATATCATTGCAAAAATCTAAGGAATAGAACAACAGATAGACATCTAATTTTTATTGTATTGTTTTTTACATTCTTAATGTTATAAAGTTTCTTTTTATTGTAAGTTGTTATGATTTAAGATATCTGACTCAAATTGTGGACAGTCCTTTAAATGTTTTGCTAGACATTTTTCTACATACTGAACTAAACCAGACTGAACTATACCTAAGGACTCTGTGTTCAAAAAGTGGTTGTTTCTCTAATCTAAAAGCCTTAATTTTTTACCAATAGTAGTCCTTAAGTGTTTTTTATATTATTAGAGCTCCTGGATACTGAAAACTAGAAAGAAATATTTTTTTTGTGAGATTCAAATCCGGAGTTCTCTTGGGACTCCGCATCCCTGTATGCCATGTTGCTTTTTAAAATCAAGTTTAAAATGGTTGATAAAAAAGCTTCTAATCATTTTTTATCACAATTAAACTTTGTTTTTCTTTTTTTGTCTTTTTTTTTTTATCTCTTCAATAATTATCTCTCAAAATTTGTATTTTAATCTTTGAACTTATTTAAAATAAAACAATTTAATTTTTTGAATTTTTTATTTGCATAATTTGCAAATTATTTTCAAAATTTGTTATTTTTTTTAGGTTACATAATGGGAAAAGATGAAGAAAAAGATTTGGAAATAGTTAAGAGCTTTGAAAGTGAAGCTTTTACTAAAATAAAAGATGCTTTAATTATAAAACCAGGTAAAAAAAAGTAAAAAAAAAAATTTTTTTTTAAATTATTTCTTTATTTTCTTTATTTTGTTTCTATATCTCATTTAGAACAATAAAAAAAGTTAAAAACAAATTTTTTTTTTTTTTTATGTATTCATTTCACTGGAAGTATTTCTTATGAAGAATCTGTCAAAAATATAGTAACAAATGACCAAACAACTAAAGATGAAATTGCTGATGAAAACCCCCCAAAAAAGCAAGATATTCTCAATTTTATTAAAAACAACCTGGAGATCTTTAATGTCCTTAAGTATGGCGAAGGTATTAATTTTTATTAATTTAAATCTCAAGTTAAATTTTAAATAAATATGGAAAAAAAAACTGCAAAATTTTTACACAGGAACTATTTCTCAAACAACGTTCAGCTTTGAAGCAAAACGTAGTCTTGTTGATTCATTTTTCACATTAAAAAATCACGATGATTTAATTATTAAAAATCCTTCTCTGCACATTAAAGAAATTGTAAAGGAAACTGTTACAGTTGAAATATCAAAAAATGTTGAAGACAGCGTTGTAGTCAAGCACCGTCGCAAAAAACATAGAAGTCATCACAAAAAACCTGAAGTGCGTTCAGTTGAAGATAGTTCTACTATAAAAGAAACTGAAAGAGTTGTTGGAATGATTCTTAAAGGCAGTTTTGAAAATATTAACGAAGATCTTCATTTTGTATTTGACGGTATCATTATACTTTTTTTAATGAATAACTAATGATAAATAATTTAAATAGTAGTTAATAATAAATTGTATTTGCTCAAAAATCAAATTAAGTAACTTACTATTATGGGTTAACAGGGTTACTAAAACAGACAAAAAATACCTGGTTTCTCCTTTTTTCTCTTTTTTGACAAAGTTTCTTTTTGACAACAACAAAAACAACAAAATAAAAATAATTAAAATGTTAAATACGAAATAAATCAAAATTTTTTGATTAAAATGTCACCTAAGTAAAATTTTAAAGAGTTAAAAGAATAAAAAGACTGCTATTTTCCAATAATTTTTTAAAACATTTAGTTAAATCAAAGTTTTAAAAACTCAGTTTTTATCAAAATTATTTATTACTATTATATAGAATTATAATTAGTGAAATATTTTATGCTTAGCTAAACATTTAAGACATTCAAAATTCAAGCCTAAATGCTAAATTATAGTAACTAATTGTAGAAAATTCTAATGTTAAATTATGGTGACTAGTTATATAGAATTTAGGCTGAGGCTTTATCATATAGACTAATTAAGAGAAATCAGGCCTAAATGCTAAATTATAGAAACTAACAAAATAAATTTTAAATTTTTTTTAGGTGAGATTTCAAGCTGTGATACAGGTCTGTTAACACTTCAGTGTAAAAATGCCGTAGTCAAAGTTCTTCGTAGCGAAGCAGAGTTTCAAATATCTGAAGGAAAAAGTGTTGCAAATGAAAATGTTTTTTCAATTTTTGGTATGTTTTTTACTCCTTTTTGTTATATACATACACATGTATGTATATAACATAAATTAAATGTAAGCTTTGTGTCATTTGTGTATGTCATTTTTAATAAATGATGGATTTACCTGAAAATACTTAACTGATTCTAAACTTTTGGAAGAGACTGTTGAGTAGTATAAAAAATAGTATGATCAATTGTTTTATCATAAAATAACTAAGCCCAGTTCACAATGTCAAAGAATAATTTCATATTTTTGTAATTTTCAGTGAATATTTGAATTGTTGCTAAAATTAAACAATGTGAAAACTATGTTAACATTAATTCATAATAATTAGAAAAATATTGAATGATACTTTGACTACCTGGTTTTCTTTTTGTATAAATAAATTTTTATTGCTTTTTTTTTTTTGATTTTTTTTTGATTGAATTAAAAATATTGTAATCAATTAATATTCTTTTTTTCTATTAATAATACTCTTCTTTTGTATTTTTGAATAAAGTTTGCATGTTTCTTTAATTTCTTTTTTAATTATAATGTAGATTTTGAGTCACAAGCAAAACTGATATTTCAAAACAGAGAAACAGTTATGAAACGTGCTTGCTTGTCATTCGATATAGGAGAACCCAGTCAAATGTATTTTTCATCCAAGATGAAACTTAAAAACTTTAGTGCAGTCTTAACGTGAGTTTATTGTTGTTGTTTTTCATATTTAACACTGTATTAAATTAATATACTTTAATTTTTGCTTAATTTTTTTATTTAAAACTAAGATTAAGGTGAATTAAGAATTTAGTTTTTTTAGTTTTTATAGATATAAGAATTTTATAAAGAATTTTAGCAATTTATAGAAGATAGGGCAAACTTGGGTATAAAAATAAATTAGTTCAAATAAAAGTAAGAGGAGTTCTGGAACATAAGATTTTTTTAGTGAATGTGTCGATAAATCTACTTAATTTTCTGATTTGTAAAATACCAGATACCAGCTAAGGATTTATAAAGTTCTGCTTCCAAAAAAAACTTTCTTATATTCCATATTATGAATAAAAATTCACTATGAATATTATAAGAGATAATCGTATTTCTTAGAACTAATATGACATGAGTTGCTTTCTAAATTGAGAGCTAACTAATGTTATTTCAAAAAAGTTTTTTATTTAAAAAAATAATGCTATTTAGTTTATTAAAAGCTAAAAAAACTTTTATAAATATATTAGATTTTAAATCATTGAATATTAAGACATTCTATTTGTAGCATGATGTTGTAAAGTAAAAAGTGTTCGCTTTAATATGGCAGTACTTGGTAATATTAAGTTTCAGTTATAAAATATTTACTAATCACCATAAGACTGTTAAACAAACGAGACAAATACTCATACATATACAGACATTTCTATGGTACCAATTATTTTTTTCCTTAAATTCCAAAAATGTAAGAAAATTATATTTATAGAACAAAAATTGAAATGAAGTTTCATGTTTATGCAATTGACACTAATATTTTTTCTCCGATTAAACCATATAAGAAAAACACTTTAAATGTGATTTTTTACTGTTTCATAGTTATAACTGTTTTAGTTCTTTTGTAGTTTTAACTGTATTCTTATTTTGTAAAATTTATTCTTAGGAGATTTCAATTAAATGAACAACTAAAAGGTATGAAGGGCAAGTTTATATTTGCTGATTCTGATTTCAACGAGAGATCTTTATTAGTGCTGTCTGGAAAAAGTAAGATTTTTTTAAACTTCTTTTTGTTCATTAGAAGATATTGTTGTTCAAAACTGAGCATCATTTTTAAAAGCATATTTTTTTAGACACTATAGTTGTTGATGCTGGAAACCGCACTGCTCGAGAATCAGTGTTAACTTTATTTGGGTCTGTTAAAAGAAATATAAAAGATACATCTGATTTTAAAATAGAAATAAAAAAATGTTTTATGAGATATGAAGAATGGCTTCCAATGTTAAGTGATACTAGTAGCAATTTTAAAATTTATCATAAAGCGGATCGTTCTATGGGGCGTGAGTGTTTTTATGCAATTTTTTTTTTTTGTTACTAAAGTTCATTCTGTCTTGTTACATTTTTTTCTTTTTTTTTCAGCCAAATTAAAGGTAGAATGGAACTTTTGCAGAATAAAGAATTTTAAATCTATATTCGAAGGAGAAATTGAAACAATTGGTATTTCTGAATTTTTCAATTTTGAAGTTATGAATAATGGTCGGTTCAGCCTTTTTCCAGAATCAAAATTTTTTAGTGAAGCAAAAGCTGCTATTTCCATTAAACAAGAAATAAATTTACTTTCTTTAAAAGATATTAATCCCAAAGTAAGTAACTTTTTCAATTTAACTAATTATAGTGTTTTTTCATTTCATTATATCTAGTTGTTACATGTGCTACTAGCTTGTTACTACCCTCTAAAAAAAAAGTAGAAGCATTATAAAGGTTATATTTAAAGATAAATATCGCATATCCTACCTTCAAGGGTATATCACATATCCTACCCCTTAAAGCAGATAACTATACTCTTTAAGTTAGAACATTATACCCTTAAGGTAGCAAATTATGCCATAGATGACCATTTTTGATACAACTTTTTATCTTTAAGGTAAAAAATTTAACCTCAAAGGGGTATGATATGTGATATACCCTAAAAGTAGAAATTTGTACCTATTTTTTAGTGTGTAAAGAACAAACCTTTACTTTAATAAAGAATTTAAAAACAATAACATGCAGTTTGTTATTTTAGTATACTGTGTTTATAAAGATAAGTCTTTAAATAAATATAATTTTAATTATAAAAACAGCATTAAAAGCAACTATAAACAATCTTAGATCATTTAATTCAGTGCACCAAATTATTGAAAACCAATTGTGTATTTTAGAGCCTTTGACTTAATGCACCAATTTATTGAAAACCAATTGTGTAGTTTTAGAGCCTTTGACTTAATGCACCAAATTATTGAAAACCAATTGGGTAATCTTTTTTAAATAATTTAGTCAATTATTAAAAAGTTTCAAATTCAAAGTAAAATGATAAACTTAAGAGGAAATCAGTATAAAGTTAAAATTAATATTTTGCTCACAAGTTTTGGTATCAAGGAATAT